>NC_073732.1:225000-232500 GCF_023634155.1 Falco peregrinus | reverse complement strand
ACCCTAACCTCATTCCGAACCCTAACCCGAACCCTTACTCTAACCCTAACCAATCTAACCCTAAGCCTAACCCTACCCCTAACCCTAACTCCTAACCCTAAACCCTAAACCCTAACCCTAAACACTAACCCTAACCATCTAACCTTAACCCTATGCGTCTAACCCGAACCCGAACCGTAACCCTAACCCGAACCCTAACCCAAACCCTAACCCTGACCCTAACCAAACCTAACCCGAACCCAAACCCAAACCTAACCCTTATCCTAACCCTAAACCGTAACCCTAACCTAACCCTAACCCTCACCCTAACCCTAACCCAAATCCTAACCCTAAAAACCCTAACCCTAACCTAACAATAACCCTAAGCCTAACCCTAACCCTGAAAACCCTAACCCTAAAAACACTAACCCTAACCCCTAAACCTAACCGTAACCCGAACCCTAACCCTAAACCCTAACCCTATCCCTAACCCTAACCTTAAACCAAACCCGAACCTGAAACCTAACCCGAACCCTAACCCTAAGCCAAACCCTAAAAACCCTAACCCAAACCCTAACCCAAACCCGAACCCTACCCCTAAACCCTAACTCTTACTCTACCCTAACCCTAAGCCCTAACCCTAACCCTAACCCTAACACTAACCCTTACTCTACCCTAACCCTAAGCCCTAACCCTAACCCTAAACCATAACCCTAAACCCTAACCCTAATCCTAACCCTAACCCTAAACCCTGACTCTGACCCTAACCGTTACCCTAATCCTAACCCTAACCCTAAACCCTAACCCTAACACTAAAGCCTAACCCTAACCCTAACCCTAACCGTCTATCCCTAACCCTAAGCGTCTAACCATAACCCTAAGCCTAACCCTAACCCTGACGCTAACCAACCCTAACCCTAACCCTAACCCTAATCCTAACCCTAACCCTAAACCCTAACCCTAAACCCTAACCATCTAACCCTAACCCTATGCGCCTAACCCTAACCCAAACCCTAACCCTAACCCGAACCCTAAACCCTAACCCTAAAAATCCTAACGCTCACCCTAATGCTAACCCAAATCCGAACCCTAAAAACCCTAACCCTAACCCTAAAAACCCTAATCCTAAAAACCCTAACTCTAACCCCTAACCCGAACCCTAACCCTATCCCTAACCGTAACCCTAACCCGAACGTGAAACCTAACCCAAACCCTAACCCTAACGCGAACCCTAAAATCTCTAACCCTAACCCTAACCCAAACCCTAAAACCGATCCCTACCCCTATACCATAACCCTCGCCCTACCCTAACCCTAAACCCTAACCCTAAACCCTAACCTTAATCCTAACCCTAACCCTAAACCCTAACCTAACCCTAACCCTAACTCTAACCCTAACCCTAACTCTAACCCTAATCCTAAACCTAAGCCTAACCCTATCCCTAACCCTAACGTTAACCCTAACCTAACCCTAATCCTAACCCTAACCCTAATCTAATCCTAACCCTAACACTAACCATAACACTAACCATAAGCATGAACCTAAACCTAAACCTAACCCTATCCCTAACCGTAACCCTAACCTAACCCTAACCCTAACCCCTAAACCCTAACCCTAACTGTCTATCCCTAACCCTAAGCGTCTAACCACAACCCTAAGCCTAACCCTAACCCTGATGCTAACCAACCCTAACCCTAACCCTAACCCTAACCCTAATCCTAACCTTAACCCTAAACCCTAACCCTAACCACAATTCTAATCCTAACCCTAACCCTGACACTAACCCTATCCCTAACCCTAACCATGACCCGCAACCTAACCCTAAGCCTAACCGTAACTTTAAACCTAACCCTAACCTTAACCCTAACTTTAAACCTAAAACATACCCTAAACCTAACTCTAACCCTAACCCTAACCCTAACCCTACACCCGAACCCTAACCGTAACCTAATCCTAACCCTAACCCTAACCCTAACCCTAACCCTAACCCTAATCTTAACCCTAACCCTAACCCCCTAACCCTAAACCTAATCCTAACCCTAACCCTAACCCTAACCCTACCCTAACCCTAACCCATACCCTAACCCTAACCCTAACCCTAACCCTAACCTAACCCTAACCCGAACCCAAACCCTAACCCTAACCCTAACCCTAACCCTAACCCTAACCATAACACTACCCATAACCCTAAAAGTATCCCTAACCGTATCCCTAAACCTAACCCTAACCAAACCCTAACCCTAACCCTAATCCTAACGCTAACCTTTAACCCTAACCCTAACGCTAACCCTAACCGTAACCCTAACCCTTACCGTTACCATAACCCTAACCCTAACCCTGACCCTAACCCTAACCCTAACCCTAAATCTAATGTAACCCTAACCCTAACACTACTCCTAACCTAACCCTAACCTAACCCTAACCCAAACCCTAAACCTAACCCTCAATTTAACGCTAACCCTAACGCTAACCCTAACCCTAACTCTAACCCTAACCCTAACCGTTACTCTAACCCTAACCCTAACCCTGACGCTAACCCTACCCCTAACCCTAACCATAACCATAACATTAACGTTAACCCTATACCTAACCCTAAGCCTAATCCTAACTTTAAATTTAACCATAACCCAAACCCCAACCCTAACACAAACCCTAATCCTAACCCTAACCATAACACTAACCCTAACCCTAACCCTGAACCTAACCCTATCCCTAACCATAAGACTAACCATAACACTAAACCTAACCCTAAGCCTAACCGTAACTTTAAACGTAACCCTAACCCAAACCCGAACCATAACCCTAACCCTAACTTTAAACGTAAACCTGACCCTAAACCTAAACCTGAATCTAACCCTAACTCTATCTTTAAACCTAACCCTAACCCTAATCCTAACCTAACCCTATCCCTAACCCAAACCCTAACCCTAACTGAAAATTTAACCCTAACCCTAAACCTACCCTAACCTAACCCTAACCCTAAACCTACCCCTAACCCTAACCCTAACCTAACCCTAACCCTAACTCTAACCCTAACCCTAACTCTAACCCTAATCCTAAACCTAAGCCTAACCCTATCCCTAACCCTAACGCTAACCCTAGCCTAACCCTAATCCTAACCCTAACCCTAATCTAATCCTAACCCTAACACTAACCATAACACTAACCATAAGCATGAACCTAAACCTAAACCTAACCCTATCCCTAACCGTAACCCTAACCTAGCCCTTACCCTAACCCCTAAACCCTAACCCTAACCCTAAATCTACTGCAACCCTAACCCTAACAATACTCCTAACCTAAACCTAACATAACCCTAACCCAAACCCTAAACCTAACCCTAAATTTAACCCTAATCCTAACCTAACCCTAACCCTAACCTTAACCCTAACCCTAACCAAACCCTAAACCTAGCCCTACCCCTAACCTTATCCTTAACCCTAACCCTATCCCTAACCCTAACCCTAACCACAATTCTAATCCTAACCCTAACCCTGACACTAACCCTATCCCTAACCCTAACCATAACTATAACACTAACCATAACCCGCAACCTAACCCTAAGCCTAACCGTAACTTTAAACCTAACCCTAACCTTAACCCTAACTTTAAACCTAAAACATACCCTAAACCTAACTCTGACCATAACCCTAAACCTAACCCTAACCATAACCCTAAACCTAACCCTACACCCTAACCCTAACCGTAACCTAACCCTAACCATAAGCCTAACCGTAACCCTAACCATAACACTAACCATAAGCCTAAACCTAACTCAAAACGTAACCCTATCCCTAACCCGAACCCTAAACCTAACCCTAAATTTAATCCTAACCCGAACCTAATCCTAACCCTAACCTTAACCCTAACCCTAACCAAACCCTAACCCTAAACCAAACATTAACCTTAACCCTAACCCTAACCCTAACCCTGACCCAAACCCTAACCCTAACCCTAACCTAACCCTAACCCTATCCCTAACCCTAACCCTAATCCGCACCTAACCCTAACCCTAAACCTAACCCTATCCCTAACCCTAACCCTAATTCTAATGCTGACCCTAAACCTAACCCTAAACCTAATCCTAACTTTAACCCTACCCCTAACCCCAAACATAACCATAACCCTATCCCTAAACGTAACCATAACCCTAACCCTAATCTAACCCTAACCCTAACCCTAATACTAACGATAACCCTAAACCAAACCCTAACCCTAACCCTATCCCAAAATTTAAACCTAACCCTAACTCTAACCTAACCCTAACCCTAAACCTAACCCTATCCCTAACCCGAACGCTAACCCTAACCCTAACCGTAACCTTAACCCTAACCATAACACTAACCATAAGCATAAACCTAACCCTATACCTAACCCTAACTTTAACCTAACCCTAACCCTAACCCTGACGCTAAATCTACTGTAACCCTAACCCTAACAATACTCCTAACCTAAGGCTAAAATAAGCCTAACCCAAACCCTAAACCTAACCCTAAATTTAATCCGAACCCTACCCTAATCCTAACCCTAACCTTAACCCTAACCCTAACCAAACCCTAACCCTAAACCAAACCTTAACCTTAACCCTAACCCTAACCCTGACCCAAACCCTAACCCTAACCCTAACCTAACCCTAACCCTATCCCTAACCCTAACCCTAATCTGCACCTAACCCTAACCCTAAACCTAACCCTATCCCTAACCCTAACCCTAATTCTAATGCTAACCCTAAACCTAACCCTAAACCTAATCCTAACTTTAACCCTACCTCTAACCCCAAACATAACCATAACCCTATCCCTAAACATAACCATAACCCTAACCCTTACCCTAACCCTAATCTAACCCTAACCCTAACCCTAATACTAGCGATAACCCTAAACCAAACCCTAACCCTAACCCTATCCCAAAATTTAAACCTAACCCTAACTCTAACCTAACCCTAACCCTAAACCTAACCCTATCCCTAACCCGAACGCTAACCCTAACCCTAACCGTAACCTTAACCCTAACCATAACACTAACCATAAGCATAAACCTAACCCTATACCTAACCCTAACTTTAACCTAACATTAACCGTAACCCTAACCCTGACGCTAAATCTACTGTAACCCTAACCCTAACAATACTCCTAACCTAACGCTAACATAAGCCTAATCCAAACCCTAAACCGAACCCTAAATTTAATCCTAACCCTACCCTAATCCTAACCCTAACCTTAACCCTAACCCTAACCAAACCCTAACCCTAAACCAAACCTTGACCTTAACCCTAACCCTAACCCTAACCTTGACCCAAACCCTATCCCTAAACCTAACCATAACTCGCAACCTAACCCTAAGCCTAACCATAACTTTAAGCCTAACCCTAACCCAAACCCTATCCCTAACCCTAACTTTAAACCTATAACAGACCCTAAACCTAACTCTAACCATAAACCTAACCTAACCCTAACCCCCTAACCCCAACCGTAACCTAACCCTAACCCTAACCCTAACCATAAGCCTAACCGTAACCTAACCCTAACCCTAACCGTAACCCTAACCATAACACTAACCGTAAGCCTAACCCTAACCCTAACCATAACCATAACTCTAACCCTAACCTAACCCTAACAAAACCCTAACCCTAACCCTATCCCAAAATTCAACCCTAACCCTAACGCTAACCTAACCCTAACCCTAAACCTAACCCTAACCCTAAACCTAAGCCTATCCCTAACCCTACCCCTAACCAACCTTTAACCCTAACGCTAAGCTTAACGTTAACCCTAACCCTAACCCTAATTCTGACCCTAACTAACCCTAACCCTAACGCGAACCCGAACCCTAACCCTAACCCGAACACGAACTCTAACCCGAACCCTAACCCTAACCCTTTCCCTACTCTAACCCTAACCCTAACCCTAACCCTAACCCTAACCCTAACCCTAAACCCTAACCCTAAACCCTAACCAAACCTTAACCCTAACCCTAATCCTAACCATAAACCCTAACCTAACCCTAACCCTAACGCTAATCCTAACCCTGACCCTAACCCTAAACCTAAACCCTAACCCTAACCCTAAACCTGAACCCTAACCTAACCATAACCTTAACCCTAACTCTAAAAACCCTAACCCTAACCCTAACCCTACTCCTAAACTAAAAACCCTAACCCTAACCCTAACCCTAACCCTATCCCTAAACTAACAATCACCCTAACCCTAACCCTAAAAACCCTAACCCTAACGCTAAAAAACCTAACCCTAAAAACACTAACCCTAATCCCTAACCACTAACCCTAACCCGAACCCTAACCCTAACCCTAAACCGGACCCTAAAACTAACCCTAACCGTAACCCTAAACCCTAACCCAAACACTAACCCTAACCCTAACCCGAACCCTAACCCTAACCCTAAACTCAACCAACTTAAATCCTAAACCCTAATCCTAACCCTAACCCTAAACCCTAACCCTAAACCCTAACCCTAACCCTAAGCCTAATCCTAACCCTAACCCTAACCCTAACCCTAAACCCTAACCCTAACCTAAACCCTAACCTACACCATACCCCTAACCCGAACCCTAACTCTAAAAACCCTAACCCTAACCCTAACGCTAAAAAAACTAACCCTAAAAACACTAACCCTAACCACTAACCCTAACGCAAACCCTAACCCGAACCCTAACTCGAACCCTAACCCGAACCCTAAACCTAACCGTAAACTGAACCCTAAGACTAACCCTAACCGTAACCCTAAACCCTAACCCGAACACTAACCCTAACCCTAACCCTAACCCGAACCGTAACCCTAAACTCAACCAACCTAACCCTAACCCTGACCCTAACCCTACCCTAACCCTAACACTAAACCCTAACCCTAATCCTAACCCTAACCGTCTAACCCGAACGCTAACCGTCTAACCCTAACCCTAAATCTAATCCTAACCCTAACTCTAAACCTAAACCCTAACCCTAACCCTAAACCCTAACCCTAAAACCTAACCTAACCATAACCTTAACCCTAACACTATCCCTAACTCTAAAAACCCGAAACCTAACCCTAATCCTAAACTAAAAAACCTCACCCTAGCCCTAACTCTAACCCTATCCCTAAACTAACAATAACCCTAACCCTAACCCTAAAAACCCTAACCCTAACGCTAAAAAACCTAACCCTAAAAACCCTAACCCTAATCCCTAACCACTAACCCTAACCCGAACCCTAACTCGAACCCTAACCCGAACCTTAACCCTAAACCGAACCCTAAAACTAACCCTAACTGTAACCCTAAACCCTAACCCGAACCCGAACCCTAACCCTAACCCTAAACTCAACCAACCTAACCCTAATCCTGACCCTAACCCTACCCTAACCCTAACCCTAAACCCTAACCCTAAACCTAACCCTAATCCTAACCCTAACCCTAAACCCTAACCCTAAACCCTAACCGTCTAACCCGAACCCTAACCGTCTAACCCTAACCCTAACCTAACCCGAACCCTAACCCGAACCCTAACCCGAACCCGAACCCTA
>NC_073732.1:215000-220000 GCF_023634155.1 Falco peregrinus | reverse complement strand
CCTTACTCTAACCCTAACCAATCTAACCCTAAGCCTAACCCTACCCCTAACCCTAACTCCTAACCCTAAACCCTAAACCCTAACCCTAAACACTAACCCTAACCATCTAACCTTAACCCTATGCGTCTAACCCGAACCCGAACCGTAACCCTAACCCGAACCCTAACCCAAACCCTAACCCTGACCCTAACCAAACCTAACCCGAACCCAAACCCAAACCTAACCCTTATCCTAACCCTAAACCGTAACCCTAACCTAACCCTAACCCTCACCCTAACCCTAACCCAAATCCTAACCCTAAAAACCCTAACCCTAACCTAACAATAACCCTAAGCCTAACCCTAACCCTGAAAACCCTAACCCTAAAAACACTAACCCTAACCCCTAAACCTAACCGTAACCCGAACCCTAACCCTAAACCCTAACCCTATCCCTAACCCTAACCTTAAACCAAACCCGAACCTGAAACCTAACCCGAACCCTAACCCTAAGCCAAACCCTAAAAACCCTAACCCAAACCCTAACCCAAACCCGAACCCTACCCCTAAACCCTAACTCTTACTCTACCCTAACCCTAAGCCCTAACCCTAACCCTAACACTAACACTAACCCTTACTCTACCCTAACCCTAAGCCCTAACCCTAACCCTAAACCATAACCCTAAACCCTAACCCTAATCCTAACCCTAACCCTAAACCCTGACTCTGACCCTAACCGTTACCCTAATCCTAACCCTAACCCTAAACCCTAACCCTAACACTAAAGCCTAACCCTAACCCTAACCCTAACCGTCTATCCCTAACCCTAAGCGTCTAACCATAACCCTAAGCCTAACCCTAACCCTGACGCTAACCAACCCTAACCCTAACCCTAACCCTAATCCTAACCCTAACCCTAAACCCTAACCCTAAACCCTAACCATCTAACCCTAACCCTATGCGCCTAACCCTAACCCAAACCCTAACCCTAACCCGAACCCTAAACCCTAACCCTAAAAATCCTAACGCTCACCCTAATGCTAACCCAAATCCGAACCCTAAAAACCCTAACCCTAACCCTAAAAACCCTAATCCTAAAAACCCTAACTCTAACCCCTAACCCGAACCCTAACCCTATCCCTAACCGTAACCCTAACCCGAACGTGAAACCTAACCCAAACCCTAACCCTAACGCGAACCCTAAAATCTCTAACCCTAACCCTAACCCAAACCCTAAAACCGATCCCTACCCCTATACCATAACCCTCGCCCTACCCTAACCCTAAACCCTAACCTTAATCCTAACCCTAACCCTAAACCCTAACCTAACCCTAACCCTAACTCTAACCCTAACCCTAACTCTAACCCTAATCCTAAACCTAAGCCTAACCCTATCCCTAACCCTAACGTTAACCCTAACCTAACCCTAATCCTAACCCTAACCCTAATCTAATCCTAACCCTAACACTAACCATAACACTAACCATAAGCATGAACCTAAACCTAAACCTAACCCTATCCCTAACCGTAACCCTAACCTAACCCTAACCCTAACCCCTAAACCCTAACCCTAACTGTCTATCCCTAACCCTAAGCGTCTAACCACAACCCTAAGCCTAACCCTAACCCTGATGCTAACCAACCCTAACCCTAACCCTAACCCTAACCCTAATCCTAACCTTAACCCTAAACCCTAACCCTAACCACAATTCTAATCCTAACCCTAACCCTGACACTAACCCTATCCCTAACCCTAACCATGACCCGCAACCTAACCCTAAGCCTAACCGTAACTTTAAACCTAACCCTAACCTTAACCCTAACTTTAAACCTAAAACATACCCTAAACCTAACTCTAACCCTAACCCTAACCCTAACCCTACACCCGAACCCT
The DNA here is from genome assembly GCF_023634155.1 of Falco peregrinus. Taxonomy (NCBI): domain Eukaryota; kingdom Metazoa; phylum Chordata; class Aves; order Falconiformes; family Falconidae; genus Falco; species Falco peregrinus. The sequence goes on along the minus strand of NC_073732.1, from coordinate 218,128 downwards.
AACCGTAACCTAATCCTAACCCTAACCCTAACCCTAACCCTAACCCTAACCCTAATCTTAACCCTAACCCTAACCCCCTAACCCTAAACCTAATCCTAACCCTAACCCTAACCCTAACCCTACCCTAACCCTAACCCATACCCTAACCCTAACCCTAACCCTAACCCTAACCTAACCCTAACCCGAACCCAAACCCTAACCCTAACCCTAACCCTAACCCTAACCCTAATCATAACACTACCCATAACCCTAAACGTATCCCTAACCGTATCCCTAAACCTAACCCTAACCAAACCCTAACCCTAACCCTAATCCTAACGCTAACCTTTAACCCTAACCCTAACGCTAACCCTAACCGTAACCCTAACCCTTACCGTTACCATAACCCTAACCCTAACCCTGACCCTAACCCTAACCCTAACCCTAAATCTAATGTAACCCTAACCCTAACACTACTCCTAACCTAACCCTAACCTAACCCTAACCCAAACCCTAAACCTAACCCTCAATTTAACGCTAACCCTAACGCTAACCCTAACCCTAACTCTAACCCTAACCCTAACCGTTACTCTAACCCTAACCCTAACCCTGACGCTAACCCTACCCCTAACCCTAACCATAACCATAACATTAACGTTAACCCTATACCTAACCCTAAGCCTAATCCTAACTTTAAATTTAACCATAACCCAAACCCCAACCCTAACACAAACCCTAATCCTAACCCTAACCATAACACTAACCCTAACCCTAACCCTGAACCTAACCCTATCCCTAACCATAAGACTAACCATAACACTAAACCTAACCCTAAGCCTAACCGTAACTTTAAACGTAACCCTAACCCAAACCCGAACCATAACCCTAACCCTAACTTTAAACGTAAACCTGACCCTAAACCTAAAACTGAATCTAACCCTAACTCTATCTTTAAACCTAACCCTAACCCTAATCCTAACCTAACCCTATCCCTAACCCAAACCCTAACCCTAACTGAAAATTTAACCCTAACCCTAAACCTACCCTAACCTAACCCTAACCCTAAACCTACCCCTAACCCTAACCCTAACCTAACCCTAACCCTAACTCTAACCCTAACCCTAACTCTAACCCTAATCCTAAACCTAAGCCTAACCCTATCCCTAACCCTAACGCTAACCCTAACCTAACCCTAATCCTAACCCTAACCCTAATCTAATCCTAACCCTAACACTAACCATAACACTAACCATAAGCATGAACCTAAACCTAAACCTAACCCTATCCCTAACCGTAACCCTAACCTAGCCCTTACCCTAACCCCTAAACCCTAACCCTAACCCTAAATCTACTGTAACCCTAACCCTAACAATACTCCTAACCTAAACCTAACATAACCCTAACCCAAACCCTAAACCTAACCCTAAATTTAACCCTAATCCTAACCTAACCCTAACCCTAACCTTAACCCTAACCCTAACCAAACCCTAACCCTATCCCTAACCCTAACCCTAACCACAATTCTAATCCTAACCCTAACCCTGACACTAACCCTATCCCTAACCCTAACCATAACTATAACACTAACCATAACCCGCAACCTAACCCTAAGCCTAACCGTAACTTTAAACCTAACCCTAACCTTAACCCTAACTTTAAACCTAAAACATACCCTAAACCTAACTCTAACCATAACCCTAAACCTAACCCTACACCCTAACCCTAACTGTAACCTAACCCTAACCATAAGCCTAACCGTAACCCTAACCATAACACTAACCATAAGCCTAAACCTAACTCAAAACGTAACCCTATCCCTAACCCGAACCCTAAACCTAACCCTAAATTTAATCCTAACCCGAACCTAATCCTAACCCTAACCTTAACCCTAACCCTAACCAAACCCTAACCCTAAACCAAACATTAACCTTAACCCTAACCCTAACCCTAACCATAAGCCTAACCGTAACCTAACCCTAACCCTAACCGTAACCCTAACCATAACACTAACCGTAAGCCTAACCCTAACCCTAACCATAACCATAACTCTAACCCTAACCTAACCCTAACAAAACCCTAACCCTAACCCTATCCCAAAATTCAACCCTAACCCTAACGCTAACCTAACCCTAACCCTAAACCTAACCCTAACCCTAAACCTAAGCCTATCCCTAACCCTACCCCTAACCAACCTTTAACCCTAACGCTAAGCTTAACGTTAACCCTAACCCTAACCCTAATTCTGACCCTAACTAACCCTAACCCTAACGCGAACCCGAACCCTAACCCTAACCCGAACACGAACTCTAACCCGAACCCTAACCCTAACCCTTTCCCTACTCTAACCCTAACCCTAACCCTAACCCTAACCCTAACCCTAACCCTAAACCCTAACCCTAAACCCTAACCAAACCTTAACCCTAACCCTAATCCTAACCATAAACCCTAACCTAACCCTAACCCTAACGCTAATCCTAACCCTGACCCTAACCCTAAACCTAAACCCTAACCCTAACCCTAAACCTGAACCCTAACCTAACCATAACCTTAACCCTAACTCTAAAAACCCTAACCCTAACCCTAACCCTACTCCTAAACTAAAAACCCTAACCCTAACCCTAACCCTAACCCTATCCCTAAACTAACAATCACCCTAACCCTAACCCTAAAAACCCTAACCCTAACGCTAAAAAACCTAACCCTAAAAACACTAACCCTAATCCCTAACCACTAACCCTAACCCGAACCCTAACCCTAACCCTAAACCGGACCCTAAAACTAACCCTAACCGTAACCCTAAACCCTAACCCAAACACTAACCCTAACCCTAACCCGAACCCTAACCCTAACCCTAAACTCAACCAACTTAAATCCTAAACCCTAATCCTAACCCTAACCCTAAACCCTAACCCTAAACCCTAACCCTAACCCTAAGCCTAATCCTAACCCTAACCCTAACCCTAACCCTAAACCCTAACCCTAACCTAAACCCTAACCTACACCATACCCCTAACCCGAACCCTAACTCTAAAAACCCTAACCCTAACCCTAACGCTAAAAAAACTAACCCTAAAAACACTAACCCTAACCACTAACCCTAACGCAAACCCTAACCCGAACCCTAACTCGAACCCTAACCCGAACCCTAA
>NC_073732.1:200000-207500 GCF_023634155.1 Falco peregrinus | reverse complement strand
CCACAATTCTAATCCTAACCCTAACCCTGACACTAACCCTATCCCTAACCCTAACCATGACCCGCAACCTAACCCTAAGCCTAACCGTAACTTTAAACCTAACCCTAACCTTAACCCTAACTTTAAACCTAAAACATACCCTAAACCTAACTCTAACCCTAACCCTAACCCTAACCCTACACCCGAACCCTAACCGTAACCTAATCCTAACCCTAACCCTAACCCTAACCCTAACCCTAACCCTAATCTTAACCCTAACCCTAACCCCCTAACCCTAAACCTAATCCTAACCCTAACCCTAACCCTAACCCTACCCTAACCCTAACCCATACCCTAACCCTAACCCTAACCCTAACCCTAACCTAACCCTAACCCGAACCCAAACCCTAACCCTAACCCTAACCCTAACCCTAACCCTAATCATAACACTACCCATAACCCTAAACGTATCCCTAACCGTATCCCTAAACCTAACCCTAACCAAACCCTAACCCTAACCCTAATCCTAACGCTAACCTTTAACCCTAACCCTAACGCTAACCCTAACCGTAACCCTAACCCTTACCGTTACCATAACCCTAACCCTAACCCTGACCCTAACCCTAACCCTAACCCTAAATCTAATGTAACCCTAACCCTAACACTACTCCTAACCTAACCCTAACCTAACCCTAACCCAAACCCTAAACCTAACCCTCAATTTAACGCTAACCCTAACGCTAACCCTAACCCTAACTCTAACCCTAACCCTAACCGTTACTCTAACCCTAACCCTAACCCTGACGCTAACCCTACCCCTAACCCTAACCATAACCATAACATTAACGTTAACCCTATACCTAACCCTAAGCCTAATCCTAACTTTAAATTTAACCATAACCCAAACCCCAACCCTAACACAAACCCTAATCCTAACCCTAACCATAACACTAACCCTAACCCTAACCCTGAACCTAACCCTATCCCTAACCATAAGACTAACCATAACACTAAACCTAACCCTAAGCCTAACCGTAACTTTAAACGTAACCCTAACCCAAACCCGAACCATAACCCTAACCCTAACTTTAAACGTAAACCTGACCCTAAACCTAAAACTGAATCTAACCCTAACTCTATCTTTAAACCTAACCCTAACCCTAATCCTAACCTAACCCTATCCCTAACCCAAACCCTAACCCTAACTGAAAATTTAACCCTAACCCTAAACCTACCCTAACCTAACCCTAACCCTAAACCTACCCCTAACCCTAACCCTAACCTAACCCTAACCCTAACTCTAACCCTAACCCTAACTCTAACCCTAATCCTAAACCTAAGCCTAACCCTATCCCTAACCCTAACGCTAACCCTAACCTAACCCTAATCCTAACCCTAACCCTAATCTAATCCTAACCCTAACACTAACCATAACACTAACCATAAGCATGAACCTAAACCTAAACCTAACCCTATCCCTAACCGTAACCCTAACCTAGCCCTTACCCTAACCCCTAAACCCTAACCCTAACCCTAAATCTACTGTAACCCTAACCCTAACAATACTCCTAACCTAAACCTAACATAACCCTAACCCAAACCCTAAACCTAACCCTAAATTTAACCCTAATCCTAACCTAACCCTAACCCTAACCTTAACCCTAACCCTAACCAAACCCTAACCCTATCCCTAACCCTAACCCTAACCACAATTCTAATCCTAACCCTAACCCTGACACTAACCCTATCCCTAACCCTAACCATAACTATAACACTAACCATAACCCGCAACCTAACCCTAAGCCTAACCGTAACTTTAAACCTAACCCTAACCTTAACCCTAACTTTAAACCTAAAACATACCCTAAACCTAACTCTAACCATAACCCTAAACCTAACCCTACACCCTAACCCTAACTGTAACCTAACCCTAACCATAAGCCTAACCGTAACCCTAACCATAACACTAACCATAAGCCTAAACCTAACTCAAAACGTAACCCTATCCCTAACCCGAACCCTAAACCTAACCCTAAATTTAATCCTAACCCGAACCTAATCCTAACCCTAACCTTAACCCTAACCCTAACCAAACCCTAACCCTAAACCAAACATTAACCTTAACCCTAACCCTAACCCTAACCCTGACCCAAACCCTAACCCTAACCCTAACCTAACCCTAACCCTATCCCTAACCCTAACCCTAATCCGCACCTAACCCTAACCCTAAACCTAACCCTATCCCTAACCCTAACCCTAATTCTAATGCTGACCCTAAACCTAACCCTAAACCTAATCCTAACTTTAACCCTACCCCTAACCCCAAACATAACCATAACCCTATCCCTAAACGTAACCATAACCCTAACCCTAATCTAACCCTAACCCTAACCCTAATACTAACGATAACCCTAAACCAAACCCTAACCCTAACCCTATCCCAAAATTTAAACCTAACCCTAACTCTAACCTAACCCTAACCCTAAACCTAACCCTATCCCTAACCCGAACGCTAGCCCTAACCCTAACCGTAACCTTAACCCTAACCATAACACTAACCATAAGCATAAACCTAACCCTATACCTAACCCTAACTTTAACCTAACCCTAACCCTAACCCTGACGCTAAATCTACTGTAACCCTAACCCTAACAATACTCCTAACCTAAGGCTAAAATAAGCCTAACCCAAACCCTAAACCTAACCCTAAATTTAATCCGAACCCTACCCTAATCCTAACCCTAACCTTAACCCTAACCCTAACCAAACCCTAACCCTAAACCAAACCTTAACCTTAACCCTAACCCTAACCCTGACCCAAACCCTAACCCTAACCCTAACCTAACCCTAACCCTATCCCTAACCCTAACCCTAATCTGCACCTAACCCTAACCCTAAACCTAACCCTATCCCTAACCCTAACCCTAATTCTAATGCTAACCCTAAACCTAACCCTAAACCTAATCCTAACTTTAACCCTACCTCTAACCCCAAACATAACCATAACCCTATCCCTAAACATAACCATAACCCTAACCCTTACCCTAACCCTAATCTAACCCTAACCCTAACCCTAATACTAGCGATAACCCTAAACCAAACCCTAACCCTAACCCTATCCCAAAATTTAAACCTAACCCTAACTCTAACCTAACCCTAACCCTAAACCTAACCCTATCCCTAACCCGAACGCTAACCCTAACCCTAACCGTAACCTTAACCCTAACCATAACACTAACCATAAGCATAAACCTAACCCTATACCTAACCCTAACTTTAACCTAACATTAACCGTAACCCTAACCCTGACGCTAAATCTACTGTAACCCTAACCCTAACAATACTCCTAACCTAACGCTAACATAAGCCTAATCCAAACCCTAAACCGAACCCTAAATTTAATCCTAACCCTACCCTAATCCTAACCCTAACCTTAACCCTAACCCTAACCAAACCCTAACCCTAAACCAAACCTTGACCTTAACCCTAACCCTAACCCTAACCTTGACCCAAACCCTATCCCTAAACCTAACCATAACTCGCAACCTAACCCTAAGCCTAACCATAACTTTAAGCCTAACCCTAACCCAAACCCTATCCCTAACCCTAACTTTAAACCTATAACAGACCCTAAACCTAACTCTAACCATAAACCTAACCTAACCCTAACCCCCTAACCCCAACCGTAACCTAACCCTAGCCCTAACCCTAACCATAAGCCTAACCGTAACCTAACCCTAACCCTAACCGTAACCCTAACCATAACACTAACCGTAAGCCTAACCCTAACCCTAACCATAACCATAACTCTAACCCTAACCTAACCCTAACAAAACCCTAACCCTAACCCTATCCCAAAATTCAACCCTAACCCTAACGCTAACCTAACCCTAACCCTAAACCTAACCCTAACCCTAAACCTAAGCCTATCCCTAACCCTACCCCTAACCAACCTTTAACCCTAACGCTAAGCTTAACGTTAACCCTAACCCTAACCCTAATTCTGACCCTAACTAACCCTAACCCTAACGCGAACCCGAACCCTAACCCTAACCCGAACACGAACTCTAACCCGAACCCTAACCCTAACCCTTTCCCTAACTCTAACCCTAACCCTAACCCTAACCCTAACCCTAACCCTAACCCTAAACCCTAACCCTAAACCCTAACCAAACCTTAACCCTAACCCTAATCCTAACCATAAACCCTAACCTAACCCTAACCCTAACGCTAATCCTAACCCTGACCCTAACCCTAAACCTAAACCCTAACCCTAACCCTAAACCTGAACCCTAACCTAACCATAACCTTAACCCTAACTCTAAAAACCCTAACCCTAACCCTAACCCTACTCCTAAACTAAAAACCCTAACCCTAACCCTAACCCTAACCCTATCCCTAAACTAACAATCACCCTAACCCTAACCCTAAAAACCCTAACCCTAACGCTAAAAAACCTAACCCTAAAAACACTAACCCTAATCCCTAACCACTAACCCTAACCCGAACCCTAACCCTAACCCTAAACCGGACCCTAAAACTAACCCTAACCGTAACCCTAAACCCTAACCCAAACACTAACCCTAACCCTAACCCGAACCCTAACCCTAACCCTAAACTCAACCAACTTAAATCCTAAACCCTAACCCTACCCTAACCCTAAACCCTAACCCTAAACCCTAACCCTAACCCTAAGGCTAATCCTAACCCTAACCCTAACCCTAACCCTAAACCCTAACCCTAACCTAAACCCTAACCTACACCATACCCCTAACCCGAACCCTAACTCTAAAAACCCTAACCCTAAGCCTAACGCTAAAAAAACTAACCCTAAAAACACTAACCCTAACCACTAACCCTAACGCAAACCCTAACCCGAACCCTAACTCGAACCCTAACCCGAACCCTAAACCTAACCGTAAACTGAACCCTAAGACTAACCCTAACCGTAACCCTAAACCCTAACCCGAACACTAACCCTAACCCTAACCCGAACCGTAACCCTAAACTCAACCAACCTAACCCTAACCCTGACCCTAACCCTACCCTAACCCTAACACTAAACCCTAACCCTAATCCTAACCCTAACCGTCTAACCCGAACGCTAACCGTCTAACCCTAACCCTAAATCTAACCCTAACCCTAACCCTAAACCTAAACCTAACCCTAAACACTAACCCTAACCCTAGCCCTAAACCCTAACCCTAACCCTAACCCTAAACCGGACCCTAAAACTAACCCTAACCGTAACCCTAAACCCTAACCCAAACACTAACCCTAACCCTAACCCGAACCCTAACCCTAACCCTAACCCTAAACTCAACCAACCTAACCCTGACCCTAACCCTACCCTAACCCTAAACCCTAACCCTAAACCCTAACCCTAACCCTAAGCCTAATCCTAACCCTAACCCTAAACCCTAACCCTAAACCCTAACCCTAACCGTCTAACCCTAACCCTAAGGCTAATCCTAACCCTAACCCTAACCCTAACCCTAAACCCTAACCCTAACCTAAACCCTAACCTACACCATACCCCTAACCCGAACCCTAACTCTAAAAACCCTAACCCTAACCCTAACGCTAAAAAAACTAACCCTAAAAACACTAACCCTAACCACTAACCCTAACGCAAACCCTAACCCGAACCCTAACTCGAACCCTAACCCGAACCCTAAACCTAACCGTAAACTGAACCCTAAGACTAACCCTAACCGTAACCCTAAACCCTAACCCGAACACTAACCCTAACCCTAACCCTAACCCGAACCGTAACCCTAAACTCAACCAACCTAACCCTAACCCTGACCCTAACCCTACCCTAACCCTAACACTAAACCCTAACCCTAATCCTAACCCTAACCGTCTAACCCGAACGCTAACCGTCTAACCCTAACCCTAAATCTAATCCTAACCCTAACCCTAAACCTAAACCCTAACCCTAACCCTAAACCCTAACCCTAAAACCTAACCTAACCATAACCTTAACCCTAACCCTATCCCTAAACTAACAATAACCCTAACCCTAACCCTAAAAACCCTAACCCTAACGCTAAAAAACCTAACCCTAAAAACCCTAACCCTAATCCCTAACCACTAACCCTAACCCGAACCCTAACCCGAACCTTAACCCTAAACCGAACCCTAAAACTAACCCTAACTGTAACCCTAAACCCTAACCCGAACCCGAACCCTAACCCTAACCCTAAACTCAACCAACCTAACCCTAATCCTGACCCTAACCCTACCCTAACCCTAACCCTAAACCCTAACCCTAAACCTAACCCTAATCCTAACCCTAACCCTAAACCCTAACCCTAAACCCTAACCCTAAACCCTAACCGTCTAACCCGAACCCTAACCGTCTAACCCGAACCCTAACCTAACCCGAACCCTAACCCGAACCCTAACCCGAACCCGAACCCTAACCCTGACACTAACCAACCCTCACCCTAACCCGAACCCGAACCACAACCCTAACCCGAACCCGAGCCAGAACCCTAACCCGAAACCTAACCCTAACCCTATGCCTAACCCTAAATCTAACCCTAACCCTAACCCTAACCCTAACACTAATCCTAACCCTAACCCTAAACCCTAACCCTAACCCTAACCCTAACCCTAACCCTAAGCATCTAACCCTAACCCTAACCCTAACCCTAAGCGTCTAACCATAACCCTAACCCTATGCCTAACCCTAAATCTAACCCTAACCCTAACACTAACACTAATCCTAACCCTAACCCTAAACCCTAACCCTAACACTAACCCTAAACCCTCACCTGTTGCAACGGAGGGAAGACACAGTCACTCAATATGAGTGATCACCAGACTTCGTTTATTGTCTCTTACAGTCACCTTTTATGCCTTGTTATAATTAGCTCATACATATTACAAAAGTTAAGCTCATTATTGGTTAGTTGCCTAAATACCAAGTCCACCCCTAGTTTCTCTTCTGTAGTTATCTGTTCCCACCTGCAACATTCTTTTCCCACCGAAATCTTCCTGTTATTGTGTAACAAGGACAGCCAAAGACAGTGTATTTTGCTTTACTTCAGATAAGCTGAGAGCGATGTGCATTTTCGTCCAGCCAGCTGGACTATGTCTAAAGACCTTTTTTCAGCTAGCCAGTTATCCACATTAAACCTTACCCTAACCCTATCCCTAACCTTAACCCTAAACTGAAGCAGAATCCTAACCCGAACCCGAACCTGAACCAGAACCATAACCCTAACCCTAAACCCTAACCCTAACCCTAAACCCTAACCCTAACCCTAAACCTAAACCTAACCCTAAACACTAACCCTAACCCTAGCCCTAAACCCTAACCCTAACCCTAAACCTAAACCCTAACCCTAACCCTAAACCCTAACATAATCCTCACCCTAACCCTAAACCTAACCCTAACTATAACCCTAAACCTAAACCCTAACCCTAACCCTAAACCGGACCCTAAAACTAACCCTAACCGTAACCCTAAACCCTAACCCAAACACTAACCCTAACCCTAACCCGAGCCCG
>NC_073732.1:192500-197500 GCF_023634155.1 Falco peregrinus | reverse complement strand
AACCCGAACCCTAACCCTAAGCCAAACCCTAAAAACCCTAACCCAAACCCTAACCCAAACCCGAACCCTACCCCTAAACCCTAACTCTTACTCTACCCTAACCCTAAGCCCTAACCCTAACCCTAACCCTAACACTAACCCTTACTCTACCCTAACCCTAAGCCCTAACCCTAACCCTAAACCATAACCCTAAACCCTAACCCTAATCCTAACCCTAACCCTAAACCCTGACTCTGACCCTAACCGTTACCCTAATCCTAACCCTAACCCTAAACCCTAACCCTAACACTAAAGCCTAACCCTAACCCTAACCCTAACCGTCTATCCCTAACCCTAAGCGTCTAACCATAACCCTAAGCCTAACCCTAACCCTGACGCTAACCAACCCTAACCCTAACCCTAACCCTAATCCTAACCCTAACCCTAAACCCTAACCCTAAACCCTAACCATCTAACCCTAACCCTATGCGCCTAACCCTAACCCAAACCCTAACCCTAACCCGAACCCTAAACCCTAACCCTAAAAATCCTAACGCTCACCCTAATGCTAACCCAAATCCGAACCCTAAAAACCCTAACCCTAACCCTAAAAACCCTAATCCTAAAAACCCTAACTCTAACCCCTAACCCGAACCCTAACCCTATCCCTAACCGTAACCCTAACCCGAACGTGAAACCTAACCCAAACCCTAACCCTAACGCGAACCCTAAAATCTCTAACCCTAACCCTAACCCAAACCCTAAAACCGATCCCTACCCCTATACCATAACCCTCGCCCTACCCTAACCCTAAACCCTAACCCTAAACCCTAACCTTAATCCTAACCCTAACCCTAAACCCTAACCTAACCCTAACCCTAACTCTAACCCTAACCCTAACTCTAACCCTAATCCTAAACCTAAGCCTAACCCTATCCCTAACCCTAACGTTAACCCTAACCTAACCCTAATCCTAACCCTAACCCTAATCTAATCCTAACCCTAACACTAACCATAACACTAACCATAAGCATGAACCTAAACCTAAACCTAACCCTATCCCTAACCGTAACCCTAACCTAACCCTAACCCTAACCCCTAAACCCTAACCCTAACTGTCTATCCCTAACCCTAAGCGTCTAACCACAACCCTAAGCCTAACCCTAACCCTGATGCTAACCAACCCTAACCCTAACCCTAACCCTAACCCTAATCCTAACCTTAACCCTAAACCCTAACCCTAACCACAATTCTAATCCTAACCCTAACCCTGACACTAACCCTATCCCTAACCCTAACCATGACCCGCAACCTAACCCTAAGCCTAACCGTAACTTTAAACCTAACCCTAACCTTAACCCTAACTTTAAACCTAAAACATACCCTAAACCTAACTCTAACCATAACCCTAAACCTAACCCTAACCATAACCCTAAACCTAACCCTACACCCTAACCCTAACCGTAACCTAACCCTAACCATAAGCCTAACCGTAACCCTAACCATAACACTAACCATAAGCCTAAACCTAACTCAAAACGTAACCCTATCCCTAACCCGAACCCTAAACCTAACCCTAAATTTAATCCTAACCCTACCCTAATCCTAACCCTAACCTTAACCCTAACCCTAACCAAACCCTAACCCTAAACCTACCCCTAACCCTAACCCTAACCTAACCCTAACCCTAACTCTAACCCTAACCCTAACTCTAACCCTAATCCTAAACCTAAGCCTAACCCTATCCCTAACCCTAACGCTAACCCTAACCGTAACCCTAACCCTTACCGTTACCATAACCCTAACCCTAACCCTGACCCTAACCCTAACCCTAACCCTAAATCTAATGTAACCCTAACCCTAACACTACTCCTAACCTAACCCTAACCTAACCCTAACCCAAACCCTAAACCTAACCCTAAATTTAACCCTAATCCTAACCTAACCCTAACCCTAACCTTAACCCTAACCCTAACCAAACCCTAACCCTATCCCTAACCCTAACCCTAACCACAATTCTAATCCTAACCCTAACCCTGACACTAACCCTATCCCTAACCCTAACCATAACTATAACACTAACCATAACCCGCAACCTAACCCTAAGCCTAACCGTAACTTTAAACCTAACCCTAACCTTAACCCTAACTTTAAACCTAAAACATACCCTAAACCTAACTCTAACCATAACCCTAAACCTAACCCTACACCCTAACCCTAACTGTAACCTAACCCTAACCATAAGCCTAACCGTAACCCTAACCATAACACTAACCATAAGCCTAAACCTAACTCAAAACGTAACCCTATCCCTAACCCGAACCCTAAACCTAACCCTAAATTTAATCCTAACCCGAACCTAATCCTAACCCTAACCTTAACCCTAACCCTAACCAAACCCTAACCCTAAACCAAACATTAACCTTAACCCTAACCCTAACCCTAACCCTGACCCAAACCCTAACCCTAACCCTAACCTAACCCTAACCCTATCCCTAACCCTAACCCTAATCCGCACCTAACCCTAACCCTAAACCTAACCCTATCCCTAACCCTAACCCTAATTCTAATGCTGACCCTAAACCTAACCCTAAACCTAATCCTAACTTTAACCCTACCCCTAACCCCAAACATAACCATAACCCTATCCCTAAACGTAACCATAACCCTAACCCTAATCTAACCCTAACCCTAACCCTAATACTAACGATAACCCTAAACCAAACCCTAACCCTAACCCTATCCCAAAATTTAAACCTAACCCTAACTCTAACCTAACCCTAACCCTAAACCTAACCCTATCCCTAACCCGAACGCTAGCCCTAACCCTAACCGTAACCTTAACCCTAACCATAACACTAACCATAAGCATAAACCTAACCCTATACCTAACCCTAACTTTAACCTAACCCTAACCCTAACCCTGACGCTAAATCTACTGTAACCCTAACCCTAACAATACTCCTAACCTAAGGCTAAAATAAGCCTAACCCAAACCCTAAACCTAACCCTAAATTTAATCCGAACCCTACCCTAATCCTAACCCTAACCTTAACCCTAACCCTAACCAAACCCTAACCCTAAACCAAACCTTAACCTTAACCCTAACCCTAACCCTGACCCAAACCCTAACCCTAACCCTAACCTAACCCTAACCCTATCCCTAACCCTAACCCTAATCTGCACCTAACCCTAACCCTAAACCTAACCCTATCCCTAACCCTAACCCTAATTCTAATGCTAACCCTAAACCTAACCCTAAACCTAATCCTAACTTTAACCCTACCTCTAACCCCAAACATAACCATAACCCTATCCCTAAACATAACCATAACCCTAACCCTTACCCTAACCCTAATCTAACCCTAACCCTAACCCTAATACTAGCGATAACCCTAAACCAAACCCTAACCCTAACCCTATCCCAAAATTTAAACCTAACCCTAACTCTAACCTAACCCTAACCCTAAACCTAACCCTATCCCTAACCCGAACGCTAACCCTAACCCTAACCGTAACCTTAACCCTAACCATAACACTAACCATAAGCATAAACCTAACCCTATACCTAACCCTAACTTTAACCTAACATTAACCGTAACCCTAACCCTGACGCTAAATCTACTGTAACCCTAACCCTAACAATACTCCTAACCTAACGCTAACATAAGCCTAATCCAAACCCTAAACCGAACCCTAAATTTAATCCTAACCCTACCCTAATCCTAACCCTAACCTTAACCCTAACCCTAACCAAACCCTAACCCTAAACCAAACCTTGACCTTAACCCTAACCCTAACCCTAACCTTGACCCAAACCCTATCCCTAAACCTAACCATAACTCGCAACCTAACCCTAAGCCTAACCATAACTTTAAGCCTAACCCTAACCCAAACCCTATCCCTAACCCTAACTTTAAACCTATAACAGACCCTAAACCTAACTCTAACCATAAACCTAACCTAACCCTAACCCCCTAACCCCAACCGTAACCTAACCCTAGCCCTAACCCTAACCATAAGCCTAACCGTAACCTAACCCTAACCCTAACCGTAACCCTAACCATAACACTAACCGTAAGCCTAACCCTAACCCTAACCATAACCATAACTCTAACCCTAACCTAACCCTAACAAAACCCTAACCCTAACCCTATCCCAAAATTCAACCCTAACCCTAACGCTAACCTAACCCTAACCCTAAACCTAACCCTAACCCTAAACCTAAGCCTATCCCTAACCCTACCCCTAACCAACCTTTAACCCTAACGCTAAGCTTAACGTTAACCCTAACCCTAACCCTAATTCTGACCCTAACTAACCCTAACCCTAACGCGAACCCGAACCCTAACCCTAACCCGAACACGAACTCTAACCCGAACCCTAACCCTAACCCTTTCCCTAACTCTAACCCTAACCCTAACCCTAACCCTAACCCTAACCCTAACCCTAAACCCTAACCCTAAACCCTAACCAAACCTTAACCCTAACCCTAATCCTAACCATAAACCCTAACCTAACCCTAACCCTAACGCTAATCCTAACCCTGACCCTAACCCTAAACCTAAACCCTAACCCTAACCCTAAACCTGAACCCTAACCTAACCATAACCTTAACCCTAACTCTAAAAACCCTAACCCTAACCCTAACCCTACTCCTAAACTAAAAACCCTAACCCTAACCCTAACCCTAACCCTATCCCTAAACTAACAATCACCCTAACCCTAACCCTAAAAACCCTAACCCTAACGCTAAAAAACCTAACCCTAAAAACACTAACCCTAATCCCTAACCACTAACCCTAACCCGAACCCTAACCCTAACCCTAAACCGGACCCTAAAACTAACCCTAACCGTAACCCTAAACCCTAACCCAAACACTAACCCTAACCCTAACCCGAACCCTAACCCTAACCCTAAACTCAACCAACTTAAATCCTAAACCCTAACCCTACCCTAACCCTAAACCCTAACCCTAAACCCTAACCCTAACCCTAAGGCTAATCCTAACCCTAACCCT
>NC_073732.1:180000-187500 GCF_023634155.1 Falco peregrinus | reverse complement strand
TCCTAACCCAAACCCGAACCCTAACCCAAACCCTAACCCGAACCGTAAAAACCCTAACCCTAATCCGAACCCTAACCGTAACCCAATTCCAAACCCGAACCCTAACGAGAACCCTAACTCTAACCCTAACCAATCTAATCCTAACCCTAACCCTACCCCTACCCCTAACCCTAAACCCTAACCCTAAACCCTAACCCTAACCATCTAACCTTAACCCTATGCGTCTAACCCTAAACCGAACCATAACCCTAACCCGAACCCTAACCCTATCCCTAACCCTAACCCTAACCCAAATCTGAAACCTAACCCGAACCCTAACCCTAAGCCAAACCCTAAAAACCCTAACCCAAACCCTAACCCAAACCCGAACCCTACCCCTAAACCCTAACTCTTACTCTACCCTAACCCTAAGCCCTAACCCTAACCCTAACCCTAACACTAACCCTTACTCTACCCTAACCCTAAGCCCTAACCCTAACCCTAAACCATAACCCTAAACCCTAACCCTAATCCTAACCCTAACCCTAAACCCTGACTCTGACCCTAACCGTTACCCTAATCCTAACCCTAACCCTAAACCCTAACCCTAACACTAAAGCCTAACCCTAACCCTAACCCTAACCGTCTATCCCTAACCCTAAGCGTCTAACCATAACCCTAAGCCTAACCCTAACCCTGACGCTAACCAACCCTAACCCTAACCCTAACCCTAATCCTAACCCTAACCCTAAACCCTAACCCTAAACCCTAACCATCTAACCCTAACCCTATGCGCCTAACCCTAACCCAAACCCTAACCCTAACCCGAACCCTAAACCCTAACCCTAAAAATCCTAACGCTCACCCTAATGCTAACCCAAATCCGAACCCTAAAAACCCTAACCCTAACCCTAAAAACCCTAATCCTAAAAACCCTAACTCTAACCCCTAACCCGAACCCTAACCCTATCCCTAACCGTAACCCTAACCCGAACGTGAAACCTAACCCAAACCCTAACCCTAACGCGAACCCTAAAATCTCTAACCCTAACCCTAACCCAAACCCTAAAACCGATCCCTACCCCTATACCATAACCCTCGCCCTACCCTAACCCTAAACCCTAACCCTAAACCCTAACCTTAATCCTAACCCTAACCCTAAACCCTAACCTAACCCTAACCCTAACTCTAACCCTAACCCTAACTCTAACCCTAATCCTAAACCTAAGCCTAACCCTATCCCTAACCCTAACGTTAACCCTAACCTAACCCTAATCCTAACCCTAACCCTAATCTAATCCTAACCCTAACACTAACCATAACACTAACCATAAGCATGAACCTAAACCTAAACCTAACCCTATCCCTAACCGTAACCCTAACCTAACCCTAACCCTAACCCCTAAACCCTAACCCTAACTGTCTATCCCTAACCCTAAGCGTCTAACCACAACCCTAAGCCTAACCCTAACCCTGATGCTAACCAACCCTAACCCTAACCCTAACCCTAACCCTAATCCTAACCTTAACCCTAAACCCTAACCCTAACCACAATTCTAATCCTAACCCTAACCCTGACACTAACCCTATCCCTAACCCTAACCATGACCCGCAACCTAACCCTAAGCCTAACCGTAACTTTAAACCTAACCCTAACCTTAACCCTAACTTTAAACCTAAAACATACCCTAAACCTAACTCTAACCATAACCCTAAACCTAACCCTAACCATAACCCTAAACCTAACCCTACACCCTAACCCTAACCGTAACCTAACCCTAACCATAAGCCTAACCGTAACCCTAACCATAACACTAACCATAAGCCTAAACCTAACTCAAAACGTAACCCTATCCCTAACCCGAACCCTAAACCTAACCCTAAATTTAATCCTAACCCTACCCTAATCCTAACCCTAACCTTAACCCTAACCCTAACCAAACCCTAACCCTAAACCTACCCCTAACCCTAACCCTAACCTAACCCTAACCCTAACTCTAACCCTAACCCTAACTCTAACCCTAATCCTAAACCTAAGCCTAACCCTATCCCTAACCCTAACGCTAACCCTAACCGTAACCCTAACCCTTACCGTTACCATAACCCTAACCCTAACCCTGACCCTAACCCTAACCCTAACCCTAAATCTAATGTAACCCTAACCCTAACACTACTCCTAACCTAACCCTAACCTAACCCTAACCCAAACCCTAAACCTAACCCTAAATTTAACCCTAATCCTAACCTAACCCTAACCCTAACCTTAACCCTAACCCTAACCAAACCCTAACCCTATCCCTAACCCTAACCCTAACCACAATTCTAATCCTAACCCTAACCCTGACACTAACCCTATCCCTAACCCTAACCATAACTATAACACTAACCATAACCCGCAACCTAACCCTAAGCCTAACCGTAACTTTAAACCTAACCCTAACCTTAACCCTAACTTTAAACCTAAAACATACCCTAAACCTAACTCTAACCATAACCCTAAACCTAACCCTACACCCTAACCCTAACTGTAACCTAACCCTAACCATAAGCCTAACCGTAACCCTAACCATAACACTAACCATAAGCCTAAACCTAACTCAAAACGTAACCCTATCCCTAACCCGAACCCTAAACCTAACCCTAAATTTAATCCTAACCCGAACCTAATCCTAACCCTAACCTTAACCCTAACCCTAACCAAACCCTAACCCTAAACCAAACATTAACCTTAACCCTAACCCTAACCCTAACCCTGACCCAAACCCTAACCCTAACCCTAACCTAACCCTAACCCTATCCCTAACCCTAACCCTAATCCGCACCTAACCCTAACCCTAAACCTAACCCTATCCCTAACCCTAACCCTAATTCTAATGCTGACCCTAAACCTAACCCTAAACCTAATCCTAACTTTAACCCTACCCCTAACCCCAAACATAACCATAACCCTATCCCTAAACGTAACCATAACCCTAACCCTAATCTAACCCTAACCCTAACCCTAATACTAACGATAACCCTAAACCAAACCCTAACCCTAACCCTATCCCAAAATTTAAACCTAACCCTAACTCTAACCTAACCCTAACCCTAAACCTAACCCTATCCCTAACCCGAACGCTAACCCTAACCCTAACCGTAACCTTAACCCTAACCATAACACTAACCATAAGCATAAACCTAACCCTATACCTAACCCTAACTTTAACCTAACCCTAACCCTAACCCTGACGCTAAATCTACTGTAACCCTAACCCTAACAATACTCCTAACCTAAGGCTAAAATAAGCCTAACCCAAACCCTAAACCTAACCCTAAATTTAATCCGAACCCTACCCTAATCCTAACCCTAACCTTAACCCTAACCCTAACCAAACCCTAACCCTAAACCAAACCTTAACCTTAACCCTAACCCTAACCCTGACCCAAACCCTAACCCTAACCCTAACCTAACCCTAACCCTATCCCTAACCCTAACCCTAATCTGCACCTAACCCTAACCCTAAACCTAACCCTATCCCTAACCCTAACCCTAATTCTAATGCTAACCCTAAACCTAACCCTAAACCTAATCCTAACTTTAACCCTACCTCTAACCCCAAACATAACCATAACCCTATCCCTAAACATAACCATAACCCTAACCCTTACCCTAACCCTAATCTAACCCTAACCCTAACCCTAATACTAGCGATAACCCTAAACCAAACCCTAACCCTAACCCTATCCCAAAATTTAAACCTAACCCTAACTCTAA
The DNA here is from genome assembly GCF_023634155.1 of Falco peregrinus. NCBI lineage: Eukaryota > Metazoa > Chordata > Aves > Falconiformes > Falconidae > Falco > Falco peregrinus. The sequence goes on along the minus strand of NC_073732.1, from coordinate 183,764 downwards.
CCTAACCCTAACCCTAAACCTAACCCTATCCCTAACCCGAACGCTAACCCTAACCCTAACCGTAACCTTAACCCTAACCATAACACTAACCATAAGCATAAACCTAACCCTATACCTAACCCTAACTTTAACCTAACATTAACCGTAACCCTAACCCTGACGCTAAATCTACTGTAACCCTAACCCTAACAATACTCCTAACCTAACGCTAACATAAGCCTAATCCAAACCCTAAACCGAACCCTAAATTTAATCCTAACCCTACCCTAATCCTAACCCTAACCTTAACCCTAACCCTAACCAAACCCTAACCCTAAACCAAACCTTGACCTTAACCCTAACCCTAACCCTAACCTTGACCCAAACCCTATCCCTAAACCTAACCATAACTCGCAACCTAACCCTAAGCCTAACCATAACTTTAAGCCTAACCCTAACCCAAACCCTATCCCTAACCCTAACTTTAAACCTATAACAGACCCTAAACCTAACTCTAACCATAAACCTAACCTAACCCTAACCCCCTAACCCCAACCGTAACCTAACCCTAGCCCTAACCCTAACCATAAGCCTAACCGTAACCTAACCCTAACCCTAACCGTAACCCTAACCATAACACTAACCGTAAGCCTAACCCTAACCCTAACCATAACCATAACTCTAACCCTAACCTAACCCTAACAAAACCCTAACCCTAACCCTATCCCAAAATTCAACCCTAACCCTAACGCTAACCTAACCCTAACCCTAAACCTAACCCTAACCCTAAACCTAAGCCTATCCCTAACCCTACCCCTAACCAACCTTTAACCCTAACGCTAAGCTTAACGTTAACCCTAACCCTAACCCTAATTCTGACCCTAACTAACCCTAACCCTAACGCGAACCCGAACCCTAACCCTAACCCGAACACGAACTCTAACCCGAACCCTAACCCTAACCCTTTCCCTAACTCTAACCCTAACCCTAACCCTAACCCTAACCCTAACCCTAAACCCTAACCAAACCTTAACCCTAACCCTAATCCTAACCATAAACCCTAACCTAACCCTAACCCTAACGCTAATCCTAACCCTGACCCTAACCCTAAACCTAAACCCTAACCCTAACCCTAAACCTGAACCCTAACCTAACCATAACCTTAACCCTAACTCTAAAAACCCTAACCCTAACCCTAACCCTACTCCTAAACTAAAAACCCTAACCCTAACCCTAACCCTAACCCTATCCCTAAACTAACAATCACCCTAACCCTAACCCTAAAAACCCTAACCCTAACGCTAAAAAACCTAACCCTAAAAACACTAACCCTAATCCCTAACCACTAACCCTAACCCGAACCCTAACCCTAACCCTAAACCGGACCCTAAAACTAACCCTAACCGTAACCCTAAACCCTAACCCAAACACTAACCCTAACCCTAACCCGAACCCTAACCCTAACCCTAAACTCAACCAACTTAAATCCTAAACCCTAACCCTACCCTAACCCTAAACCCTAACCCTAAACCCTAACCCTAACCCTAAGCCTAATCCTAACCCTAACCCTAAACCCTAACCCTAAACCCTAACCGTCTAACCCTAACCCTAAGGCTAATCCTAACCCTAACCCTAACCCTAACCCTAAACCCTAACCCTAACCTAAACCCTAACCTACACCATACCCCTAACCCGAACCCTAACTCTAAAAACCCTAACCCTAACCCTAACGCTAAAAAAACTAACCCTAAAAACACTAACCCTAACCACTAACCCTAACGCAAACCCTAACCCGAACCCTAACTCGAACCCTAACCCGAACCCTAAACCTAACCGTAAACTGAACCCTAAGACTAACCCTAACCGTAACCCTAAACCCTAACCCGAACACTAACCCTAACCCTAACCCTAACCCGAACCGTAACCCTAAACTCAACCAACCTAACCCTAACCCTGACCCTAACCCTACCCTAACCCTAACACTAAACCCTAACCCTAATCCTAACCCTAACCGTCTAACCCGAACGCTAACCGTCTAACCCTAACCCTAAATCTAATCCTAACCCTAACCCTAAACCTAAACCCTAACCCTAACCCTAAACCCTAACCCTAAAACCTAACCTAACCATAACCTTAACCCTAACACTATCCCTAACTCTAAAAACCCTAACCCTAACCCTAATCCTAAACTAAAAAACCTCACCCTAGCCCTAACTCTAACCCTATCCCTAAACTAACAATAACCCTAACCCTAACCCTAAAAACCCTAACCCTAACGCTAAAAAACCTAACCCTAAAAACCCTAACCCTAATCCCTAACCACTAACCCTAACCCGAACCCTAACTCGAACCCTAACCCGAACCTTAACCCTAAACCGAACCCTAAAACTAACCCTAACTGTAACCCTAAACCCTAACCCGAACCCGAACCCTAACCCTAACCCTAAACTCAACCAACCTAACCCTAATCCTGACCCTAACCCTACCCTAACCCTAACCCTAAACCCTAACCCTAAACCTAACCCTAATCCTAACTCTAACCCTAAACCCTAACCCTAAACCCTAACCGTCTAACCCGAACCCTAACCGTCTAACCCTAACCCTAACCTAACCCGAACCCTAACCCGAACCCTAACCCGAACCCGAACCCTAACCCTGACACTAACCAACCCTCACCCTAACCCGAACCCGAACCACAACCCTAACCCGAACCCGAGCCAGAACCCTAACCCGAAACCTAACCCTAACCCTATGCCTAACCCTAAATCTAACCCTAACCCTAACCCTAACCCTAACACTAATCCTAACCCTAACCCTAAACCCTAACCCTAACCCTAACCCTAACCCTAACCCTAAGCATCTAACCCTAACCCTAACCCTAAGCGTCTAACCATAACCCTAACCCTATGCCTAACCCTAAATCTAACCCTAACCCTAACACTAACACTAATCCTAACCCTAACCCTAAACCCTAACCCTAACACTAACCCTAAACCCTCACCTGTTGCAACGGAGGGAAGACACAGTCACTCAATATGAGTGATCACCAGACTTCGTTTATTGTCTCTTACAGTCACCTTTTATGCCTTGTTATAATTAGCTCATACATATTACAAAAGTTAAGCTCATTATTGGTTAGTTGCCTAAATACCAAGTCCACCCCTAGTTTCTCTTCTGTAGTTATCTGTTCCCACCTGCAACATTCTTTTCCCACCGAAATCTTCCTGTTATTGTGTAACAAGGACAGCCAAAGACAGTGTATTTTGCTTTACTTCAGATAAGCTGAGAGCGATGTGCATTTTCGTCCAGCCAGCTGGACTATGTCTAAAGACCTTTTTTCAGCTAGCCAGTTATCCACATTAAACCTTACCCTAACCCTATCCCTAACCTTAACCCTAAACTGAAGCAGAATCCTAACCCGAACCCGAACCTGAACCAGAACCATAACCCTAACCCTAAACCCTAACCCTAACCCTAAACCCTAACCCTAACCCTAAACCTAAACCTAACCCTAAACACTAACCCTAACCCTAGCCCTAAACCCTAACCCTAACCCTAAACCTAAACCCTAACCCTAACCCTAAACCCTAACATAATCCTCACCCTAACCCTAAACCTAACCCTAACTATAACCCTAAACCTAAACCCTAACCCTAACCCTAAACCGGACCCTAAAACTAACCCTAACCGTAACCCTAAACCCTAACCCAAACACTAACCCTAACCCTAACCCGAGCCCGAACCCTAACCCTAACCCTAAACTCAACCAACCTAACCCTGACCCT
>NC_073732.1:157500-175000 GCF_023634155.1 Falco peregrinus | reverse complement strand
AACCCTAACCCTAACCCTAATCCTAACGCTAACCTTTAACCCTAACCCTAACGCTAACCCTAACCGTAACCCTAACCCTTACCGTTACCATAACCCTAACCCTAACCCTGACCCTAACCCTAACCCTAACCCTAAATCTAATGTAACCCTAACCCTAACACTACTCCTAACCTAACCCTAACCTAACCCTAACCCAAACCCTAAACCTAACCCTCAATTTAACGCTAACCCTAACGCTAACCCTAACCCTAACTCTAACCCTAACCCTAACCGTTACTCTAACCCTAACCCTAACCCTGACGCTAACCCTACCCCTAACCCTAACCATAACCATAACATTAACGTTAACCCTATACCTAACCCTAAGCCTAATCCTAACTTTAAATTTAACCATAACCCAAACCCCAACCCTAACACAAACCCTAATCCTAACCCTAACCATAACACTAACCCTAACCCTAACCCTGAACCTAACCCTATCCCTAACCATAAGACTAACCATAACACTAAACCTAACCCTAAGACTAACCGTAACTTTAAACGTAACCCTAACCCAAACCCGAACCATAACCCTAACCCTAACTTTAAACGTAAACCTGACCCTAAACCTAAAACTGAATCTAACCCTAACTCTATCTTTAAACCTAACCCTAACCCTAATCCTAACCTAACCCTATCCCTAACCCAAACCCTAACCCTAACTGAAAATTTAACCCTAACCCTAAACCTACCCTAACCTAACCCTAACCCTAAACCTACCCCTAACCCTAACCCTAACCTAACCCTAACCCTAACTCTAACCCTAACCCTAACTCTAACCCTAATCCTAAACCTAAGCCTAACCCTATCCCTAACCCTAACGCTAACCCTAACCTAACCCTAATCCTAACCCTAACCCTAATCTAATCCTAACCCTAACACTAACCATAACACTAACCATAAGCATGAACCTAAACCTAAACCTAACCCTATCCCTAACCGTAACCCTAACCTAGCCCTTACCCTAACCCCTAAACCCTAACCCTAACCCTAAATCTACTGTAACCCTAACCCTAACAATACTCCTAACCTAAACCTAACATAACCCTAACCCAAACCCTAAACCTAACCCTAAATTTAACCCTAATCCTAACCTAACCCTAACCCTAACCTTAACCCTAACCCTAACCAAACCCTAACCCTATCCCTAACCCTAACCCTAACCACAATTCTAATCCTAACCCTAACCCTGACACTAACCCTATCCCTAACCCTAACCATAACTATAACACTAACCATAACCCGCAACCTAACCCTAAGCCTAACCGTAACTTTAAACCTAACCCTAACCTTAACCCTAACTTTAAACCTAAAACATACCCTAAACCTAACTCTAACCATAACCCTAAACCTAACCCTACACCCTAACCCTAACCGTAACCTAACCCTAACCATAAGCCTAACCCTAACCCTAACCATACACCCTAACCATAAGCCTAAACCTAACTCAAAACGTAACCCTATCCCTAACCCGAACCCTAAACCTAACCCTAAATTTAATCCTAACCCGAACCTAATCCTAACCCTAACCTTAACCCTAACCCTAACCAAACCCTAACCCTAAACCAAACATTAACCTTAACCCTAACCCTAACCCTAACCCTGACCCAAACCCTAACCCTAACCCTAACCTAACCCTAACCCTATCCCTAACCCTAACCCTAATCCGCACCTAACCCTAACCCTAAACCTAACCCTATCCCTAACCCTAACCCTAATTCTAATGCTGACCCTAAACCTAACCCTAAACCTAATCCTAACTTTAACCCTACCCCTAACCCCAAACATAACCATAACCCTATCCCTAAACGTAACCATAACCCTAACCCTAATCTAACCCTAACCCTAACCCTAATACTAACGATAACCCTAAACCAAACCCTAACCCTAACCCTATCCCAAAATTTAAACCTAACCCTAACTCTAACCTAACCCTAACCCTAAACCTAACCCTATCCCTAACCCGAACGCTAACCCTAACCCTAACCGTAACCTTAACCCTAACCATAACACTAACCATAAGCATAAACCTAACCCTATACCTAACCCTAACTTTAACCTAACCCTAACCCTAACCCTGACGCTAAATCTACTGTAACCCTAACCCTAACAATACTCCTAACCTAAGGCTAAAATAAGCCTAACCCAAACCCTAAACCTAACCCTAAATTTAATCCGAACCCTACCCTAATCCTAACCCTAACCTTAACCCTAACCCTAACCAAACCCTAACCCTAAACCAAACCTTAACCTTAACCCTAACCCTAACCCTGACCCAAACCCTAACCCTAACCCTAACCTAACCCTAACCCTATCCCTAACCCTAACCCTAATCTGCACCTAACCCTAACCCTAAACCTAACCCTATCCCTAACCCTAACCCTAATTCTAATGCTAACCCTAAACCTAACCCTAAACCTAATCCTAACTTTAACCCTACCTCTAACCCCAAACATAACCATAACCCTATCCCTAAACATAACCATAACCCTAACCCTTACCCTAACCCTAATCTAACCCTAACCCTAACCCTAATACTAGCGATAACCCTAAACCAAACCCTAACCCTAACCCTATCCCAAAATTTAAACCTAACCCTAACTCTAACCTAACCCTAACCCTAAACCTAACCCTATCCCTAACCCGAACGCTAACCCTAACCCTAACCGTAACCTTAACCCTAACCATAACACTAACCATAAGCATAAACCTAACCCTATACCTAACCCTAACTTTAACCTAACATTAACCGTAACCCTAACCCTGACGCTAAATCTACTGTAACCCTAACCCTAACAATACTCCTAACCTAACGCTAACATAAGCCTAATCCAAACCCTAAACCGAACCCTAAATTTAATCCTAACCCTACCCTAATCCTAACCCTAACCTTAACCCTAACCCTAACCAAACCCTAACCCTAAACCAAACCTTGACCTTAACCCTAACCCTAACCCTAACCTTGACCCAAACCCTATCCCTAAACCTAACCATAACTCGCAACCTAACCCTAAGCCTAACCATAACTTTAAGCCTAACCCTAACCCAAACCCTATCCCTAACCCTAACTTTAAACCTATAACAGACCCTAAACCTAACTCTAACCATAAACCTAACCTAACCCTAACCCCCTAACCCCAACCGTAACCTAACCCTAACCCTAACCCTAACCATAAGCCTAACCGTAACCTAACCCTAACCCTAACCGTAACCCTAACCATAACACTAACCGTAAGCCTAACCCTAACCCTAACCATAACCATAAATCTAACCCTAACCTAACCCTAACAAAACCCTAACCCTAACCCTATCCCAAAATTCAACCCTAACCCTAACGCTAACCTAACCCTAACCCTAAACCTAACCCTAACCCTAAACCTAAGCCTATCCCTAACCCTACCCCTAACCAACCTTTAACCCTAACGCTAAGCTTAACGTTAACCCTAACCCTAACCCTAATTCTGACCCTAACTAACCCTAACCCTAACGCGAACCCGAACCCTAACCCTAACCCGAACACGAACTCTAACCCGAACCCTAACCCTAACCCTTTCCCTAACTCTAACCCTAACCCTAACCCTAACCCTAACCCTAACCCTAACCCTAAACCCTAACCCTAAACCCTAACCAAACCTTAACCCTAACCCTAATCCTAACCATAAACCCTAACCTAACCCTAACCCTAACGCTAATCCTAACCCTGACCCTAACCCTAAACCTAAACCCTAACCCTAACCCTAAACCTGAACCCTAACCTAACCATAACCTTAACCCTAACTCTAAAAACCCTAACCCTAACCCTAACCCTACTCCTAAACTAAAAACCCTAACCCTAACCCTAACCCTAACCCTATCCCTAAACTAACAATCACCCTAACCCTAACCCTAAAAACCCTAACCCTAACGCTAAAAAACCTAACCCTAAAAACACTAACCCTAATCCCTAACCACTAACCCTAACCCGAACCCTAACCCTAACCCTAAACCGGACCCTAAAACTAACCCTAACCGTAACCCTAAACCCTAACCCAAACACTAACCCTAACCCTAACCCGAACCCTAACCCTAACCCTAAACTCAACCAACTTAAATCCTAAACCCTAACCCTACCCTAACCCTAAACCCTAACCCTAAACCCTAACCCTAACCCTAAGCCTAATCCTAACCCTAACCCTAAACCCTAACCCTAAACCCTAACCGTCTAACCCTAACCCTAAGGCTAATCCTAACCCTAACCCTAACCCTAACCCTAAACCCTAACCCTAACCTAAACCCTAACCTACACCATACCCCTAACCCGAACCCTAACTCTAAAAACCCTAACCCTAACCCTAACGCTAAAAAAACTAACCCTAAAAACACTAACCCTAACCACTAACCCTAACGCAAACCCTAACCCGAACCCTAACTCGAACCCTAACCCGAACCCTAAACCTAACCGTAAACTGAACCCTAAGACTAACCCTAACCGTAACCCTAAACCCTAACCCGAACACTAACCCTAACCCTAACCCTAACCCGAACCGTAACCCTAAACTCAACCAACCTAACCCTAACCCTGACCCTAACCCTACCCTAACCCTAACACTAAACCCTAACCCTAATCCTAACCCTAACCGTCTAACCCGAACCCGAACCGTCTAACCCTAACCCTAAATCTAATCCTAACCCTAACCCTAAACCTAAACCCTAACCCTAACCCTAAACCCTAACCCTAAAACCTAACCTAACCATAACCTTAACCCTAACACTATCCCTAACTCTAAAAACCCTAACCCTAACCCTAATCCTAAACTAAAAAACCTCACCCTAGCCCTAACTCTAACCCTATCCCTAAACTAACAATAACCCTAACCCTAACCCTAAAAACCCTAACCCTAACGCTAAAAAACCTAACCCTAAAAACCCTAACCCTAATCCCTAACCACTAACCCTAACCCGAACCCTAACTCGAACCCTAACCCGAACCTTAACCCTAAACCGAACCCTAAAACTAACCCTAACTGTAACCCTAAACCCTAACCCGAACCCGAACCCTAACCCTAACCCTAAACTCAACCAACCTAACCCTAATCCTGACCCTAACCCTACCCTAACCCTAACCCTAAACCCTAACCCTAAACCTAACCCTAATCCTAACCCTAACCCTAAACCCTAACCCTAAACCCTAACCGTCTAACCCGAACCCTAACCGTCTAACCCTAACCCTAACCTAACCCGAACCCTAACCCGAACCCGAACCCTAACCCTGACACTAACCAACCCTCACCCTAACCCGAACCCGAACCACAACCCTAACCCGAACCCGAGCCAGAACCCTAACCCGAAACCTAACCCTAACCCTATGCCTAACCCTAAATCTAACCCTAACCCTAACCCTAACCCTAACACTAATCCTAACCCTAACCCTAAACCCTAACCCTAACCCTAACCCTAACCCTAACCCTAAGCATCTAACCCTAACCCTAACCCTAAGCGTCTAACCATAACCCTAACCCTATGCCTAACCCTAAATCTAACCCTAACCCTAACACTAACACTAATCCTAACCCTAACCCTAAACCCTAACCCTAACACTAACCCTAAACCCTCACCTGTTGCAACGGAGGGAAGACACAGTCACTCAATATGAGTGATCACCAGACTTCGTTTATTGTCTCTTACAGTCACCTTTTATGCCTTGTTATAATTAGCTCATACTTATTACAAAAGTTAAGCTCATTATTGGTTAGTTGCCTAAATACCAAGTCCACCCCTAGTTTCTCTTCTGTAGTTATCTGTTCCCACCTGCAACATTCTTTTCCCACCGAAATCTTCCTGTTATTGTGTAACAAGGACAGCCAAAGACAGTGTATTTTGCTTTACTTCAGATAAGCTGAGAGCGATGTGCATTTTCGTCCAGCCAGCTGGACTATGTCTAAAGACCTTTTTTCAGCTAGCCAGTTATCCACATTAAACCTTACCCTAACCCTATCCCTAACCTTAACCCTAAACTGAAGCAGAATCCTAACCCGAACCCGAACCTGAACCAGAACCATAACCCTAACCCTAAACCCTAACCCTAACCCTAAACCCTAACCCTAACCCTAAACCTAAACCTAACCCTAAACACTAACCCTAACCCTAGCCCTAAACCCTAACCCTAACCCTAAACCTAAACCCTAACCCTAACCCTAAACCCTAACATAATCCTCACCCTAACCCTAAACCTAACCCTAACTATAACCCTAAACCTAAACCCTAACCCTAACCCTAAACCTAAACCCTAACCCTAACCCTAAACCCTAACCCTAAAACCTAACCTAACCATAACCTTAACCCTAACACTATCCCTAACTCTAAAAACCCTAACCCTAACCCTAATCCTAAACTAAAAAACCTCACCCTAGCCCTAACTCTAACCCTATCCCTAAACTAACAATAACCCTAACCCTAACCCTAAAAACCCTAACCCTAACGCTAAAAAACCTAACCCTAAAAACCCTAACCCTAATCCCTAACCACTAACCCTAACCCGAACCCTAACTCGAACCCTAACCCGAACCTTAACCCTAAACCGAACCCTAAAACTAACCCTAACTGTAACCCTAAACCCTAACCCGAACCCGAACCCTAACCCTAACCCTAAACTCAACCAACCTAACCCTAATCCTGACCCTAACCCTACCCTAACCCTAACCCTAAACCCTAACCCTAAACCTAACCCTAATCCTAACCCTAACCCTAAACCCTAACCCTAAACCCTAACCGTCTAACCCGAACCCTAACCGTCTAACCCTAACCCTAACCTAACCCGAACCCTAACCCGAACCCTAACCCGAACCCGAACCCTAACCCTGACACTAACCAACCCTCACCCTAACCCGAACCCGAACCACAACCCTAACCCGAACCCGAGCCAGAACCCTAACCCGAAACCTAACCCTAACCCTATGCCTAACCCTAAATCTAACCCTAACCCTAACCCTAACCCTAACACTAATCCTAACCCTAACCCTAAACCCTAACCCTAACCCTAACCCTAACCCTAACCCTAAGCATCTAACCCTAACCCTAACCCTAAGCGTCTAACCATAACCCTAACCCTATGCCTAACCCTAAATCTAACCCTAACCCTAACACTAACACTAATCCTAACCCTAACCCTAAACCCTAACCCTAACACTAACCCTAAACCCTCACCTGTTGCAACGGAGGGAAGACACAGTCACTCAATATGAGTGATCACCAGACTTCGTTTATTGTCTCTTACAGTCACCTTTTATGCCTTGTTATAATTAGCTCATACTTATTACAAAAGTTAAGCTCATTATTGGTTAGTTGCCTAAATACCAAGTCCACCCCTAGTTTCTCTTCTGTAGTTATCTGTTCCCACCTGCAACATTCTTTTCCCACCGAAATCTTCCTGTTATTGTGTAACAAGGACAGCCAAAGACAGTGTATTTTGCTTTACTTCAGATAAGCTGAGAGCGATGTGCATTTTCGTCCAGCCAGCTGGACTATGTCTAAAGACCTTTTTTCAGCTAGCCAGTTATCCACATTAAACCTTACCCTAACCCTATCCCTAACCTTAACCCTAAACTGAAGCAGAATCCTAACCCGAACCCGAACCTGAACCAGAACCATAACCCTAACCCTAAACCCTAACCCTAACCCTAAACCCTAACCCTAACCCTAAACCTAAACCTAACCCTAAACACTAACCCTAACCCTAGCCCTAAACCCTAACCCTAACCCTAAACCTAAACCCTAACCCTAACCCTAAACCCTAACATAATCCTCACCCTAACCCTAAACCTAACCCTAACTATAACCCTAAACCTAAACCCTAACCCTAACCCTAAACCTAAACCCTAACCCTAACCTAAACCCTAACCTACACCATACCCCTAACCCGAACCCTAACTCTAAAAACCCTAACCCTAACCCTAACGCTAAAAAAACTAACCCTAAAAACACTAACCCTAACCACTAACCCTAACACAAACCCTAACCCGAACCCTAACTCGAACCCTAACCCGAACCCTAAACCTAACCGTAAACTGAACCCTAAGACTAACCCTAACCGTAACCCTAAACCCTAACCCGAACACTAACCCTAACCCTAACCCTAACCCGAACCGTAACCCTAAACTCAACCAACCTAACCCTAACCCTGACCCTAACCCTACCCTAACCCTAACACTAAACCCTAACCCTAATCCTAACCCTAACCGTCTAACCCGAACGCTAACCGTCTAACCCTAACCCTAAATCTAATCCTAACCCTAACCCTAAACCTAAACCCTAACCCTAACCCTAAACCCTAACCCTAAAACCTAACCTAACCATAACCTTAACCCTAACACTATCCCTAACTCTAAAAACCCTAACCCTAACCCTAATCCTAAACTAAAAAACCTCACCCTAGCCCTAACTCTAACCCTATCCCTAAACTAACAATAACCCTAACCCTAACCCTAAAAACCCTAACCCTAACGCTAAAAAACCTAACCCTAAAAACCCTAACCCTAATCCCTAACCACTAACCCTAACCCGAACCCTAACTCGAACCCTAACCCGAACCTTAACCCTAAACCGAACCCTAAAACTAACCCTAACTGTAACCCTAAACCCTAACCCGAACCCGAACCCTAACCCTAACCCTAAACTCAACCAACCTAACCCTAATCCTGACCCTAACCCTACCCTAACCCTAACCCTAAACCCTAACCCTAAACCTAACCCTAATCCTAACCCTAACCCTAAACCCTAACCCTAAACCCTAACCGTCTAACCCGAACCCTAACCGTCTAACCCTAACCCTAACCTAACCCGAACCCTAACCCGAACCCTAACCCGAACCCGAACCCTAACCCTGACACTAACCAACCCTCACCCTAACCCGAACCCGAACCACAACCCTAACCCGAACCCGAGCCAGAACCCTAACCCGAAACCTAACCCTAACCCTATGCCTAACCCTAAATCTAACCCTAACCCTAACCCTAACCCTAACACTAATCCTAACCCTAACCCTAAACCCTAACCCTAACCCTAACCCTAACCCTAACCATAAGCATCTAACCCTAACCCTAACCCTAAGCGTCTAACCATAACCCTAACCCTATGCCTAACCCTAAATCTAACCCTAACCCTAACACTAACACTAATCCTAACCCTAACCCTAAACCCTAACCCTAACACTAACCCTAAACCCTCACCTGTTGCAACGGAGGGAAGACACAGTCACTCAATATGAGTGATCACCAGACTTCGTTTATTGTCTCTTACAGTCACCTTTTATGCCTTGTTATAATTAGCTCATACATATTACAAAAGTTAAGCTCATTATTGGTTAGTTGCCTAAATACCAAGTCCACCCCTAGTTTCTCTTCTGTAGTTATCTGTTCCCACCTGCAACATTCTTTTCCCACCGAAATCTTCCTGTTATTGTGTAACAAGGACAGCCAAAGACAGTGTATTTTGCTTTACTTCAGATAAGCTGAGAGCGATGTGCATTTTCGTCCAGCCAGCTGGACTATGTCTAAAGACCTTTTTTCAGCTAGCCAGTTATCCACATTAAACCTTACCCTAACCCTATCCCTAACCTTAACCCTATACTGAAGCAGAATCCTAACCCGAACCCGAACCTGAACCAGAACCATAACCCTAACCCTAAACCCTAACCCTAACCCTAAACCCTAACCCTAACCCTAAACCTAAACCTAACCCTAAACACTAACCCTAACCCTAGCCCTAAACCCTAACCCTAACCCTAAACCTAAACCCTAACCCTAACCCTAAACCCTAACATAATCCTCACCCTAACCCTAAACCTAACCCTAACTATAACCCTAAACCTAAACCCTAACCCTAACCCTAAACCGGACCCTAAAACTAACCCTAACCATAACCCTAAACCCTAACCCAAACACTAACCCTAACCCTAACCCGAGCCCGAACCCTAACCCTAACCCTAAACCTAACCCTAACTATAACCCTAAACCTAAACCCTAACCCTAACCCTAAACCCTAACCTAACCCTAACCCTAAACCCTAACCATAACCCTAAAACCCCTAACCCTAATCCTAAACTCTAACCCGAACCCTAACCCTAACCCTAAAAACCCTAACCCTAACCGTAACCCTAACCCTAATCCAAGCCCTAACCCGATCCCTACCCCTAAACCCTAACCCTAAACCCTAACCCCAAATCCTAACCCTAACCCTAATCCTAACCCTAAACCCTAACACTAACCCTAACCCTACCTAAACCCTAACCCTAACCCCAACCGTTTAACCCTAACCCTAAGCGTCTAACCATAACCCTAAGCCTAACACGAACCCGAACCCTAACCCGAACACTAACCCCAACCCTAATCAATCCTAACCCTATCCCGAACCCTAACCTTAACCGTATTCCGAACCTGAACCCGAACCCTAACCCTAACCAATCTAACCCTAACCCTAACCCTACCCTAACCCTAACCCCTAACCCTAACCCTAACCCTAATCCTAACCCTAACCCTAAACCCTAACCATCTAACCCTAACCCTAAGCGTCTAACCCTAACCCGAACCCGAAACCTAACCCTACAAACCTAACCCTATCCCTCACCCTAACCCTAAACCCTAACCCCTACGCTAACCCTAACCCTAATCCTAACCCTAAAAACCCTAACACTAACCCAAACCTAACCACAAGCCTAACCCTAACCCAAAAACCCTAACCTTAACCCTAAAAACCCTAATCCCAAAAACCCTAACCCTAACCCCTAACCCGAACACTAACCCTAACCCTAACCCAAACCCGAACCCTAACCCTAAACCTAACCCCTAAACCTAACCCGAACCCTAACCCGAACCCTAACCCTAACCCAAACCCTAAAAACCCTAACCCAAACCCTAACCCAAACCCGAACCCTACCCCTAAACCTTAACCCTCACCCTACCCTAACCCTAAGCCCTAACCCTAACCCTAAACCCTAACCCTAACTCTAATCCTAACCCTAACCCCTAACCCTAATCTAACCCTAAACCCTAACACTAACCCTAAACTTTACCCTAATCCTAACCCTAACCCTAAACCCTAACCCTAACCTAACACTAAACCCTAACTCTAACCCTAACAGACTAACCCTAACCCTAAGCGTCTAACCATAACCCTAATCCTAACCCAAACCCGAACCCTAACCCAAACCCTAACCCGAACCGTAAAAACCCTAACCCTTATCCGAACCCTAACCGTAACCCAATTCCAAACCCGAACCCTAACGAGAACCCTAACTCTAACCCTAACCAATCTAATCCTAACCCTAACCCTACCCCTACCCCTAACCCTAAACCCTAACCCTAAACCCTAACCCTAACCATCTAACCTTAACCCTATGCGTCTAACCCTAAACCGAACCATAACCCTAACCCGAACCCTAACCCTATCCCTAACCCTAACCCTAACCCAAATCTGAAACCTAACCCGAACCCTAACCCTAACCCAAACCCTAAAAACCCTAACCCAAACCCTAACCCAAACCCGAACCCTGCCCCTAAACCTTAGACCCTCACCCTACCCTAACCCTAAACCCTAACCCTAACTCTAATCCTAACCCTAACCCTAACCCTAACCTAACCCTAAACCCTAACACTAACCTAACACTAAACCCTAACTCTAACCCTAACAGTCTAACCCTAACCCTAAGCGTCTAACCATAACCCTAATCCTAACCCAAACCCGAACCCTAACCCAAACCCTAACCCGAACCCTAACCCTGACGCTAAACAACCCTAACCCAAACCTGAACCCAAACCCTAACCTCATTCCGAACCCTAACCCGAACCCTTACTCTAACCCTAACCAATCTAACCCTAAGCCTAACCCTACCCCTAACCCTAACTCCTAACCCTAAACCCTAAACCCTAACCCTAAACACTAACCCTAACCATCTAACCTTAACCCTATGCGTCTAACCCGAACCCGAACCGTAACCCTAACCCGAACCCTAACCCAAACCCTAACCCTGACCCTAACCAAACCTAACCCGAACCCAAACCCAAACCTAACCCTTATCCTAACCCTAAACCGTAACCCTAACCTAACCCTAACCCTCACCCTAACCCTAACCCAAATCCTAACCCTAAAAACCCTAACCCTAACCTAACAATAACCCTAAGCCTAACCCTAACCCTGAAAACCCTAACCCTAAAAACACTAACCCTAACCCCTAAACCTAACCGTAACCCGAACCCTAACCCTAAACCCTAACCCTATCCCTAACCCTAACCTTAAACCAAACCCGAACCTGAAACCTAACCCGAACCCTAACCCTAAGCCAAACCCTAAAAACCCTAACCCAAACCCTAACCCAAACCCGAACCCTACCCCTAAACCCTAACTCTTACTCTACCCTAACCCTAAGCCCTAACCCTAACCCTAACCCTAACACTAACCCTTACTCTACCCTAACCCTAAGCCCTAACCCTAACCCTAAACCATAACCCTAAACCCTAACCCTAATCCTAACCCTAACCCTAAACCCTGACTCTGACCCTAACCGTTACCCTAATCCTAACCCTAACCCTAAACCCTAACCCTAACACTAAAGCCTAACCCTAACCCTAACCCTAACCGTCTATCCCTAACCCTAAGCGTCTAACCATAACCCTAAGCCTAACCCTAACCCTGACGCTAACCAACCCTAACCCTAACCCTAACCCTAATCCTAACCCTAACCCTAAACCCTAACCCTAAACCCTAACCATCTAACCCTAACCCTATGCGCCTAACCCTAACCCAAACCCTAACCCTAACCCGAACCCTAAACCCTAACCCTAAAAATCCTAACGCTCACCCTAATGCTAACCCAAATCCGAACCCTAAAAACCCTAACCCTAACCCTAAAAACCCTAATCCTAAAAACCCTAACTCTAACCCCTAACCCGAACCCTAACCCTATCCCTAACCGTAACCCTAACCCGAACGTGAAACCTAACCCAAACCCTAACCCTAACGCGAACCCTAAAATCTCTAACCCTAACCCTAACCCAAACCCTAAAACCGATCCCTACCCCTATACCATAACCCTCGCCCTACCCTAACCCTAAACCCTAACCCTAAACCCTAACCTTAATCCTAACCCTAACCCTAAACCCTAACCTAACCCTAACCCTAACTCTAACCCTAACCCTAACTCTAACCCTAATCCTAAACCTAAGCCTAACCCTATCCCTAACCCTAACGTTAACCCTAACCTAACCCTAATCCTAACCCTAACCCTAATCTAATCCTAACCCTAACACTAACCATAACACTAACCATAAGCATGAACCTAAACCTAAACCTAACCCTATCCCTAACCGTAACCCTAACCTAACCCTAACCCTAACCCCTAAACCCTAACCCTAACTGTCTATCCCTAACCCTAAGCGTCTAACCACAACCCTAAGCCTAACCCTAACCCTGATGCTAACCAACCCTAACCCTAACCCTAACCCTAACCCTAATCCTAACCTTAACCCTAAACCCTAACCCTAACCACAATTCTAATCCTAACCCTAACCCTGACACTAACCCTATCCCTAACCCTAACCATGACCCGCAACCTAACCCTAAGCCTAACCGTAACTTTAAACCTAACCCTAACCTTAACCCTAACTTTAAACCTAAAACATACCCTAAACCTAACTCTAACCCTAACCCTAACCCTAACCCTACACCCGAACCCTAACCGTAACCTAATCCTAACCCTAACCCTAACCCTAACCCTAACCCTAACCCTAATCTTAACCCTAACCCTAACCCCCTAACCCTAAACCTAATCCTAACCCTAACCCTAACCCTAACCCTACCCTAACCCTAACCCATACCCTAACCCTAACCCTAACCCTAACCCTAACCTAACCCTAACCCGAACCCAAACCCTAACCCTAACCCTAACCCTAACCCTAACCCTAACCATAACACTACCCATAACCCTAAAAGTATCCCTAACCGTATCCCTAAACCTAACCCTAACCAAACCCTAACCCTAACCCTAATCCTAACGCTAACCTTTAACCCTAACCCTAACGCTAACCCTAACCGTAACCCTAACCCTTACCGTTACCATAACCCTAACCCTAACCCTGACCCTAACCCTAACCCTAACCCTAAATCTAATGTAACCCTAACCCTAACACTACTCCTAACCTAACCCTAACCTAACCCTAACCCAAACCCTAAACCTAACCCTCAATTTAACGCTAACCCTAACGCTAACCCTAACCCTAACTCTAACCCTAACCCTAACCGTTACTCTAACCCTAACCCTAACCCTGACGCTAACCCTACCCCTAACCCTAACCATAACCATAACATTAACGTTAACCCTATACCTAACCCTAAGCCTAATCCTAACTTTAAATTTAACCATAACCCAAACCCCAACCCTAACACAAACCCTAATCCTAACCCTAACCATAACACTAACCCTAACCCTAACCCTGAACCTAACCCTATCCCTAACCATAAGACTAACCATAACACTAAACCTAACCCTAAGCCTAACCGTAACTTTAAACGTAACCCTAACCCAAACCCGAACCATAACCCTAACCCTAACTTTAAACGTAAACCTGACCCTAAACCTAAACCTGAATCTAACCCTAACTCTATCTTTAAACCTAACCCTAACCCTAATCCTAACCTAACCCTATCCCTAACCCAAACCCTAACCCTAACTGAAAATTTAACCCTAACCCTAAACCTACCCTAACCTAACCCTAACCCTAAACCTACCCCTAACCCTAACCCTAACCTAACCCTAACCCTAACTCTAACCCTAACCCTAACTCTAACCCTAATCCTAAACCTAAGCCTAACCCTATCCCTAACCCTAACGCTAACCCTAGCCTAACCCTAATCCTAACCCTAACCCTAATCTAATCCTAACCCTAACACTAACCATAACACTAACCATAAGCATGAACCTAAACCTAAACCTAACCCTATCCCTAACCGTAACCCTAACCTAGCCCTTACCCTAACCCCTAAACCCTAACCCTAACCCTAAATCTACTGTAACCCTAACCCTAACAATACTCCTAACCTAAACCTAACATAACCCTAACCCAAACCCTAAACCTAACCCTAAATTTAACCCTAATCCTAACCTAACCCTAACCCTAACCTTAACCCTAACCCTAACCAAACCCTAAACCTAGCCCTACCCCTAACCTTATCCTTAACCCTAACCCTATCCCTAACCCTAACCCTAACCACAATTCTAATCCTAACCCTAACCCTGACACTAACCCTATCCCTAACCCTAACCATAACTATAACACTAACCATAACCCGCAACCTAACCCTAAGCCTAACCGTAACTTTAAACCTAACCCTAACCTTAACCCTAACTTTAAACCTAAAACATACCCTAAACCTAACTCTGACCATAACCCTAAACCTAACCCTAACCATAACCCTAAACCTAACCCTACACCCTAACCCTAACCGTAACCTAACCCTAACCATAAGCCTAACCGTAACCCTAACCATAACACTAACCATAAGCCTAAACCTAACTCAAAACGTAACCCTATCCCTAACCCGAACCCTAAACCTAACCCTAAATTTAATCCTAACCCGAACCTAATCCTAACCCTAACCTTAACCCTAACCCTAACCAAACCCTAACCCTAAACCAAACATTAACCTTAACCCTAACCCTAACCCTAACCCTGACCCAAACCCTAACCCTAACCCTAACCTAACCCTAACCCTATCCCTAACCCTAACCCTAATCCGCACCTAACCCTAACCCTAAACCTAACCCTATCCCTAACCCTAACCCTAATTCTAATGCTGACCCTAAACCTAACCCTAAACCTAATCCTAACTTTAACCCTACCCCTAACCCCAAACATAACCATAACCCTATCCCTAAACGTAACCATAACCCTAACCCTAATCTAACCCTAACCCTAACCCTAATACTAACGATAACCCTAAACCAAACCCTAACCCTAACCCTATCCCAAAATTTAAACCTAACCCTAACTCTAACCTAACCCTAACCCTAAACCTAACCCTATCCCTAACCCGAACGCTAACCCTAACCCTAACCGTAACCTTAACCCTAACCATAACACTAACCATAAGCATAAACCTAACCCTATACCTAACCCTAACTTTAACCTAACCCTAACCCTAACCCTGACGCTAAATCTACTGTAACCCTAACCCTAACAATACTCCTAACCTAAGGCTAAAATAAGCCTAACCCAAACCCTAAACCTAACCCTAAATTTAATCCGAACCCTACCCTAATCCTAACCCTAACCTTAACCCTAACCCTAACCAAACCCTAACCCTAAACCAAACCTTAACCTTAACCCTAACCCTAACCCTGACCCAAACCCTAACCCTAACCCTAACCTAACCCTAACCCTATCCCTAACCCTAACCCTAATCTGCACCTAACCCTAACCCTAAACCTAACCCTATCCCTAACCCTAACCCTAATTCTAATGCTAACCCTAAACCTAACCCTAAACCTAATCCTAACTTTAACCCTACCTCTAACCCCAAACATAACCATAACCCTATCCCTAAACATAACCATAACCCTAACCCTTACCCTAACCCTAATCTAACCCTAACCCTAACCCTAATACTAGCGATAACCCTAAACCAAACCCTAACCCTAACCCTATCCCAAAATTTAAACCTAACCCTAACTCTAACCTAACCCTAACCCTAAACCTAACCCTATCCCTAACCCGAACGCTAACCCTAACCCTAACCGTAACCTTAACCCTAACCATAACACTAACCATAAGCATAAACCTAACCCTATACCTAACCCTAACTTTAACCTAACATTAACCGTAACCCTAACCCTGACGCTAAATCTACTGTAACCCTAACCCTAACAATACTCCTAACCTAACGCTAACATAAGCCTAATCCAAACCCTAAACCGAACCCTAAATTTAATCCTAACCCTACCCTAATCCTAACCCTAACCTTAACCCTAACCCTAACCAAACCCTAACCCTAAACCAAACCTTGACCTTAACCCTAACCCTAACCCTAACCTTGACCCAAACCCTATCCCTAAACCTAACCATAACTCGCAACCTAACCCTAAGCCTAACCATAACTTTAAGCCTAACCCTAACCCAAACCCTATCCCTAACCCTAACTTTAAACCTATAACAGACCCTAAACCTAACTCTAACCATAAACCTAACCTAACCCTAACCCCCTAACCCCAACCGTAACCTAACCCTAACCCTAACCCTAACCATAAGCCTAACCGTAACCTAACCCTAACCCTAACCGTAACCCTAACCATAACACTAACCGTAAGCCTAACCCTAACCCTAACCATAACCATAACTCTAACCCTAACCTAACCCTAACAAAACCCTAACCCTAACCCTATCCCAAAATTCAACCCTAACCCTAACGCTAACCTAACCCTAACCCTAAACCTAACCCT
>NC_073732.1:135000-142500 GCF_023634155.1 Falco peregrinus | reverse complement strand
CTAACCCTAAGCCTAACCGTAACTTTAAACCTAACCCTAACCTTAACCCTAACTTTAAACCTAAAACATACCCTAAACCTAACTCTAACCCTAACCCTAACCCTAACCCTACACCCGAACCCTAACCGTAACCTAATCCTAACCCTAACCCTAACCCTAACCCTAACCCTAACCCTAATCTTAACCCTAACCCTAACCCCCTAACCCTAAACCTAATCCTAACCCTAACCCTAACCCTAACCCTACCCTAACCCTAACCCATACCCTAACCCTAACCCTAACCCTAACCCTAACCTAACCCTAACCCGAACCCAAACCCTAACCCTAACCCTAACCCTAACCCTAACCCTAATCATAACACTACCCATAACCCTAAACGTATCCCTAACCGTATCCCTAAACCTAACCCTAACCAAACCCTAACCCTAACCCTAATCCTAACGCTAACCTTTAACCCTAACCCTAACGCTAACCCTAACCGTAACCCTAACCCTTACCGTTACCATAACCCTAACCCTAACCCTGACCCTAACCCTAACCCTAACCCTAAATCTAATGTAACCCTAACCCTAACACTACTCCTAACCTAACCCTAACCTAACCCTAACCCAAACCCTAAACCTAACCCTCAATTTAACGCTAACCCTAACGCTAACCCTAACCCTAACTCTAACCCTAACCCTAACCGTTACTCTAACCCTAACCCTAACCCTGACGCTAACCCTACCCCTAACCCTAACCATAACCATAACATTAACGTTAACCCTATACCTAACCCTAAGCCTAATCCTAACTTTAAATTTAACCATAACCCAAACCCCAACCCTAACACAAACCCTAATCCTAACCCTAACCATAACACTAACCCTAACCCTAACCCTGAACCTAACCCTATCCCTAACCATAAGACTAACCATAACACTAAACCTAACCCTAAGCCTAACCGTAACTTTAAACGTAACCCTAACCCAAACCCGAACCATAACCCTAACCCTAACTTTAAACGTAAACCTGACCCTAAACCTAAAACTGAATCTAACCCTAACTCTATCTTTAAACCTAACCCTAACCCTAATCCTAACCTAACCCTATCCCTAACCCAAACCCTAACCCTAACTGAAAATTTAACCCTAACCCTAAACCTACCCTAACCTAACCCTAACCCTAAACCTACCCCTAACCCTAACCCTAACCTAACCCTAACCCTAACTCTAACCCTAACCCTAACTCTAACCCTAATCCTAAACCTAAGCCTAACCCTATCCCTAACCCTAACGCTAACCCTAACCTAACCCTAATCCTAACCCTAACCCTAATCTAATCCTAACCCTAACACTAACCATAACACTAACCATAAGCATGAACCTAAACCTAAACCTAACCCTATCCCTAACCGTAACCCTAACCTAGCCCTTACCCTAACCCCTAAACCCTAACCCTAACCCTAAATCTACTGTAACCCTAACCCTAACAATACTCCTAACCTAAACCTAACATAACCCTAACCCAAACCCTAAACCTAACCCTAAATTTAACCCTAATCCTAACCTAACCCTAACCCTAACCTTAACCCTAACCCTAACCAAACCCTAACCCTATCCCTAACCCTAACCCTAACCACAATTCTAATCCTAACCCTAACCCTGACACTAACCCTATCCCTAACCCTAACCATAACTATAACACTAACCATAACCCGCAACCTAACCCTAAGCCTAACCGTAACTTTAAACCTAACCCTAACCTTAACCCTAACTTTAAACCTAAAACATACCCTAAACCTAACTCTAACCATAACCCTAAACCTAACCCTACACCCTAACCCTAACTGTAACCTAACCCTAACCATAAGCCTAACCGTAACCCTAACCATAACACTAACCATAAGCCTAAACCTAACTCAAAACGTAACCCTATCCCTAACCCGAACCCTAAACCTAACCCTAAATTTAATCCTAACCCGAACCTAATCCTAACCCTAACCTTAACCCTAACCCTAACCAAACCCTAACCCTAAACCAAACATTAACCTTAACCCTAACCCTAACCCTAACCCTGACCCAAACCCTAACCCTAACCCTAACCTAACCCTAACCCTATCCCTAACCCTAACCCTAATCCGCACCTAACCCTAACCCTAAACCTAACCCTATCCCTAACCCTAACCCTAATTCTAATGCTGACCCTAAACCTAACCCTAAACCTAATCCTAACTTTAACCCTACCCCTAACCCCAAACATAACCATAACCCTATCCCTAAACGTAACCATAACCCTAACCCTAATCTAACCCTAACCCTAACCCTAATACTAACGATAACCCTAAACCAAACCCTAACCCTAACCCTATCCCAAAATTTAAACCTAACCCTAACTCTAACCTAACCCTAACCCTAAACCTAACCCTATCCCTAACCCGAACGCTAGCCCTAACCCTAACCGTAACCTTAACCCTAACCATAACACTAACCATAAGCATAAACCTAACCCTATACCTAACCCTAACTTTAACCTAACCCTAACCCTAACCCTGACGCTAAATCTACTGTAACCCTAACCCTAACAATACTCCTAACCTAAGGCTAAAATAAGCCTAACCCAAACCCTAAACCTAACCCTAAATTTAATCCGAACCCTACCCTAATCCTAACCCTAACCTTAACCCTAACCCTAACCAAACCCTAACCCTAAACCAAACCTTAACCTTAACCCTAACCCTAACCCTGACCCAAACCCTAACCCTAACCCTAACCTAACCCTAACCCTATCCCTAACCCTAACCCTAATCTGCACCTAACCCTAACCCTAAACCTAACCCTATCCCTAACCCTAACCCTAATTCTAATGCTAACCCTAAACCTAACCCTAAACCTAATCCTAACTTTAACCCTACCTCTAACCCCAAACATAACCATAACCCTATCCCTAAACATAACCATAACCCTAACCCTTACCCTAACCCTAATCTAACCCTAACCCTAACCCTAATACTAGCGATAACCCTAAACCAAACCCTAACCCTAACCCTATCCCAAAATTTAAACCTAACCCTAACTCTAACCTAACCCTAACCCTAAACCTAACCCTATCCCTAACCCGAACGCTAACCCTAACCCTAACCGTAACCTTAACCCTAACCATAACACTAACCATAAGCATAAACCTAACCCTATACCTAACCCTAACTTTAACCTAACATTAACCGTAACCCTAACCCTGACGCTAAATCTACTGTAACCCTAACCCTAACAATACTCCTAACCTAACGCTAACATAAGCCTAATCCAAACCCTAAACCGAACCCTAAATTTAATCCTAACCCTACCCTAATCCTAACCCTAACCTTAACCCTAACCCTAACCAAACCCTAACCCTAAACCAAACCTTGACCTTAACCCTAACCCTAACCCTAACCTTGACCCAAACCCTATCCCTAAACCTAACCATAACTCGCAACCTAACCCTAAGCCTAACCATAACTTTAAGCCTAACCCTAACCCAAACCCTATCCCTAACCCTAACTTTAAACCTATAACAGACCCTAAACCTAACTCTAACCATAAACCTAACCTAACCCTAACCCCCTAACCCCAACCGTAACCTAACCCTAGCCCTAACCCTAACCATAAGCCTAACCGTAACCTAACCCTAACCCTAACCGTAACCCTAACCATAACACTAACCGTAAGCCTAACCCTAACCCTAACCATAACCATAACTCTAACCCTAACCTAACCCTAACAAAACCCTAACCCTAACCCTATCCCAAAATTCAACCCTAACCCTAACGCTAACCTAACCCTAACCCTAAACCTAACCCTAACCCTAAACCTAAGCCTATCCCTAACCCTACCCCTAACCAACCTTTAACCCTAACGCTAAGCTTAACGTTAACCCTAACCCTAACCCTAATTCTGACCCTAACTAACCCTAACCCTAACGCGAACCCGAACCCTAACCCTAACCCGAACACGAACTCTAACCCGAACCCTAACCCTAACCCTTTCCCTAACTCTAACCCTAACCCTAACCCTAACCCTAACCCTAACCCTAAACCCTAACCCTAAACCCTAACCAAACCTTAACCCTAACCCTAATCCTAACCATAAACCCTAACCTAACCCTAACCCTAACGCTAATCCTAACCCTGACCCTAACCCTAAACCTAAACCCTAACCCTAACCCTAAACCTGAACCCTAACCTAACCATAACCTTAACCCTAACTCTAAAAACCCTAACCCTAACCCTAACCCTACTCCTAAACTAAAAACCCTAACCCTAACCCTAACCCTAACCCTATCCCTAAACTAACAATCACCCTAACCCTAACCCTAAAAACCCTAACCCTAACGCTAAAAAACCTAACCCTAAAAACACTAACCCTAATCCCTAACCACTAACCCTAACCCGAACCCTAACCCTAACCCTAAACCGGACCCTAAAACTAACCCTAACCGTAACCCTAAACCCTAACCCAAACACTAACCCTAACCCTAACCCGAACCCTAACCCTAACCCTAAACTCAACCAACTTAAATCCTAAACCCTAACCCTACCCTAACCCTAAACCCTAACCCTAAACCCTAACCCTAACCCTAAGGCTAATCCTAACCCTAACCCTAACCCTAACCCTAAACCCTAACCCTAACCTAAACCCTAACCTACACCATACCCCTAACCCGAACCCTAACTCTAAAAACCCTAACCCTAAGCCTAACGCTAAAAAAACTAACCCTAAAAACACTAACCCTAACCACTAACCCTAACGCAAACCCTAACCCGAACCCTAACTCGAACCCTAACCCGAACCCTAAACCTAACCGTAAACTGAACCCTAAGACTAACCCTAACCGTAACCCTAAACCCTAACCCGAACACTAACCCTAACCCTAACCCGAACCGTAACCCTAAACTCAACCAACCTAACCCTAACCCTGACCCTAACCCTACCCTAACCCTAACACTAAACCCTAACCCTAATCCTAACCCTAACCGTCTAACCCGAACGCTAACCGTCTAACCCTAACCCTAAATCTAATCCTAACCCTAACCCTAAACCTAAACCTAACCCTAAACACTAACCCTAACCCTAGCCCTAAACCCTAACCCTAACCCTAACCCTAAACCGGACCCTAAAACTAACCCTAACCGTAACCCTAAACCCTAACCCAAACACTAACCCTAACCCTAACCCGAACCCTAACCCTAACCCTAACCCTAAACTCAACCAACCTAACCCTGACCCTAACCCTACCCTAACCCTAAACCCTAACCCTAAACCCTAACCCTAACCCTAAGCCTAATCCTAACCCTAACCCTAAACCCTAACCCTAAACCCTAACCCTAACCGTCTAACCCTAACCCTAAGGCTAATCCTAACCCTAACCCTAACCCTAACCCTAAACCCTAACCCTAACCTAAACCCTAACCTACACCATACCCCTAACCCGAACCCTAACTCTAAAAACCCTAACCCTAACCCTAACGCTAAAAAAACTAACCCTAAAAACACTAACCCTAACCACTAACCCTAACGCAAACCCTAACCCGAACCCTAACTCGAACCCTAACCCGAACCCTAAACCTAACCGTAAACTGAACCCTAAGACTAACCCTAACCGTAACCCTAAACCCTAACCCGAACACTAACCCTAACCCTAACCCTAACCCGAACCGTAACCCTAAACTCAACCAACCTAACCCTAACCCTGACCCTAACCCTACCCTAACCCTAACACTAAACCCTAACCCTAATCCTAACCCTAACCGTCTAACCCGAACGCTAACCGTCTAACCCTAACCCTAAATCTAATCCTAACCCTAACCCTAAACCTAAACCCTAACCCTAACCCTAAACCCTAACCCTAAAACCTAACCTAACCATAACCTTAACCCTAACCCTATCCCTAAACTAACAATAACCCTAACCCTAACCCTAAAAACCCTAACCCTAACGCTAAAAAACCTAACCCTAAAAACCCTAACCCTAATCCCTAACCACTAACCCTAACCCGAACCCTAACTCGAACCCTAACCCGAACCTTAACCCTAAACCGAACCCTAAAACTAACCCTAACTGTAACCCTAAACCCTAACCCGAACCCGAACCCTAACCCTAACCCTAAACTCAACCAACCTAACCCTAATCCTGACCCTAACCCTACCCTAACCCTAACCCTAAACCCTAACCCTAAACCTAACCCTAATCCTAACCCTAACCCTAAACCCTAACCCTAAACCCTAACCGTCTAACCCGAACCCTAACCGTCTAACCCAAACCCTAACCTAACCCGAACCCTAACCCGAACCCTAACCCGAACCCGAACCCTAACCCTGACACTAACCAACCCTCACCCTAACCCGAACCCGAACCACAACCCTAACCCGAACCCGAGCCAGAACCCTAACCCGAAACCTAACCCTAACCCTATGCCTAACCCTAAATCTAACCCTAACCCTAACCCTAACCCTAACACTAATCCTAACCCTAACCCTAAACCCTAACCCTAACCCTAACCCTAACCCTAACCCTAAGCATCTAACCCTAACCCTAACCCTAACCCTAAGCGTCTAACCATAACCCTAACCCTATGCCTAACCCTAAATCTAACCCTAACCCTAACACTAACACTAATCCTAACCCTAACCCTAAACCCTAACCCTAACACTAACCCTAAACCCTCACCTGTTGCAACGGAGGGAAGACACAGTCACTCAATATGAGTGATCACCAGACTTCGTTTATTGTCTCTTACAGTCACCTTTTATGCCTTGTTATAATTAGCTCATACATATTACAAAAGTTAAGCTCATTATTGGTTAGTTGCCTAAATACCAAGTCCACCCCTAGTTTCTCTTCTGTAGTTATCTGTTCCCACCTGCAACATTCTTTTCCCACCGAAATCTTCCTGTTATTGTGTAACAAGGACAGCCAAAGACAGTGTATTTTGCTTTACTTCAGATAAGCTGAGAGCGATGTGCATTTTCGTCCAGCCAGCTGGACTATGTCTAAAGACCTTTTTTCAGCTAGCCAGTTATCCACATTAAACCTTACCCTAACCCTATCCCTAACCTTAACCCTAAACTGAAGCAGAATCCTAACCCGAACCCGAACCTGAACCAGAACCATAACCCTAACCCTAAACCCTAACCCTAACCCTAAACCCTAACCCTAACCCTAAACCTAAACCTAACCCTAAACACTAAACCTAACCCTAGCCCTAAACCCTAACCCTAACCCTAAACCTAAACCCTAACCCTAACCCTAAACCCTAACATAATCCTCACCCTAACCCTAAACCTAACCCTAACTATAACCCTAAACCTAAACCCTAACCCTAACCCTAAACCGGACCCTAAAACTAACCCTAACCGTAACCCTAAACCCTAACCCAAACACTAACCCTAACCCTAACCCGAGCCCGAACCCTAACCCTAACCCTAAACTCAACCAACCTAACCCTGAAACCCTAAGCCTAATCCTAACCCTAACCCTAAAC
>NC_073732.1:125000-130000 GCF_023634155.1 Falco peregrinus | reverse complement strand
CCCTGACCCTAACCCTAACCCTAACCCTAAATCTAATGTAACCCTAACCCTAACACTACTCCTAACCTAACCCTAACCTAACCCTAACCCAAACCCTAAACCTAACCCTCAATTTAACGCTAACCCTAACGCTAACCCTAACCCTAACTCTAACCCTAACCCTAACCGTTACTCTAACCCTAACCCTAACCCTGACGCTAACCCTACCCCTAACCCTAACCATAACCATAACATTAACGTTAACCCTATACCTAACCCTAAGCCTAATCCTAACTTTAAATTTAACCATAACCCAAACCCCAACCCTAACACAAACCCTAATCCTAACCCTAACCATAACACTAACCCTAACCCTAACCCTGAACCTAACCCTATCCCTAACCATAAGACTAACCATAACACTAAACCTAACCCTAAGCCTAACCGTAACTTTAAACGTAACCCTAACCCAAACCCGAACCATAACCCTAACCCTAACTTTAAACGTAAACCTGACCCTAAACCTAAACCTCAATCTAACCCTAACTCTATCTTTAAACCTAACCCTAACCCTAATCCTAACCTAACCCTATCCCTAACCCAAACCCTAACCCTAACTGAAAATTTAACCCTAACCCTAAACCTACCCTAACCTAATCCTAACCCTAAACCTACCCCTAACCCTAACCCTAACCTAACCCTAACCCTAACTCTAACCCTAACCCTAACTCTAACCCTAATCCTAAACCTAAGCCTAACCCTATCCCTAACCCTAACGCTAACCCTAACCTAACCCTAATCCTAACCCTAACCCTAATCTAATCCTAACCCTAACACTAACCATAACACTAACCATAAGCATGAACCTAAACCTAAACCTAACCCTATCCCTAACCGTAACCCTAACCTAGCCCTTACCCTAACCCCTAAACCCTAACCCTAACCCTAAATCTACTGTAACCCTAACCCTAACAATACTCCTAACCTAAACCTAACATAACCCTAACCCAAACCCTAAACCTAACCCTAAATTTAACCCTAATCCTAACCTAACCCTAACCCTAACCTTAACCCTAACCCTAACCAAACCCTAAACCTAGCCCTACCCCTAACCTTATCCTTAACCCTAACCCTATCCCTAACCCTAACCCTAACCACAATTCTAATCCTAACCCTAACCCTGACACTAACCCTATCCCTAACCCTAACCATAACTATAACACTAACCATAACCCGCAACCTAACCCTAAGCCTAACCGTAACTTTAAACCTAACCCTAACCTTAACCCTAACTTTAAACCTAAAACATGCCCTAAACCTAACTCTAACCATAACCCTAAACCTAACCCTACACCCTAACCCTAACCGTAACCTAACCCTAACCATAAGCCTAACCGTAACCCTAACCATAACACTAACCATAAGCCTAAACCTAACTCAAAACGTAACCCTATCCCTAACCCGAACCCTAAACCTAACCCTAAATTTAATCCTAACCCTACCCTAATCCTAACCCTAACCTTAACCCTAACCCTAACCAAACCCTAACCCTAAACCAAACATTAACCTTAACCCTAACCCTAACCCTAACCCTGACCCAAACCCTAACCCTAACCCTAACCTAACCCTAACCCTATCCCTAACCCTAACCCTAATCCGCACCTAACCCTAACCCTAAACCTAACCCTATCCCTAACCCTAACCCTAATTCTAATGCTGACCCTAAACCTAACCCTAAACCTAATCCTAACTTTAACCCTACCCCTAACCCCAAACATAACCATAACCCTATCCCTAAACGTAACCATAACCCTAACCCTAATCTAACCCTAACCCTAACCCTAATACTAACGATAACCCTAAACCAAACCCTAACCCTAACCCTATCCCAAAATTTAAACCTAACCCTAACTCTAACCTAACCCTAACCCTAAACCTAACCCTATCCCTAACCCGAACGCTAACCCTAACCCTAACCGTAACCTTAACCCTAACCATAACACTAACCATAAGCATAAACCTAACCCTATACCTAACCCTAACTTTAACCTAACCCTAACCCTAACCCTGACGCTAAATCTACTGTAACCCTAACCCTAACAATACTCCTAACCTAAGGCTAAAATAAGCCTAACCCAAACCCTAAACCTAACCCTAAATTTAATCCGAACCCTACCCTAATCCTAACCCTAACCTTAACCCTAACCCTAACCAAACCCTAACCCTAAACCAAACCTTAACCTTAACCCTAACCCTAACCCTGACCCAAACCCTAACCCTAACCCTAACCTAACCCTAACCCTATCCCTAACCCTAACCCTAATCTGCACCTAACCCTAACCCTAAACCTAACCCTATCCCTAACCCTAACCCTAATTCTAATGCTAACCCTAAACCTAACCCTAAACCTAATCCTAACTTTAACCCTACCTCTAACCCCAAACATAACCATAACCCTATCCCTAAACATAACCATAACCCTAACCCTTACCCTAACCCTAATCTAACCCTAACCCTAACCCTAATACTAGCGATAACCCTAAACCAAACCCTAACCCTAACCCTATCCCAAAATTTAAACCTAACCCTAACTCTAACCTAACCCTAACCCTAAACCTAACCCTATCCCTAACCCGAACGCTAACCCTAACCCTAACCGTAACCTTAACCCTAACCATAACACTAACCATAAGCATAAACCTAACCCTATACCTAACCCTAACTTTAACCTAACATTAACCGTAACCCTAACCCTGACGCTAAATCTACTGTAACCCTAACCCTAACAATACTCCTAACCTAACGCTAACATAAGCCTAATCCAAACCCTAAACCGAACCCTAAATTTAATCCTAACCCTACCCTAATCCTAACCCTAACCTTAACCCTAACCCTAACCAAACCCTAACCCTAAACCAAACCTTGACCTTAACCCTAACCCTAACCCTAACCTTGACCCAAACCCTATCCCTAAACCTAACCATAACTCGCAACCTAACCCTAAGCCTAACCATAACTTTAAGCCTAACCCTAACCCAAACCCTATCCCTAACCCTAACTTTAAACCTATAACAGACCCTAAACCTAACTCTAACCATAAACCTAACCTAACCCTAACCCCCTAACCCCAACCGTAACCTAACCCTAGCCCTAACCCTAACCATAAGCCTAACCGTAACCTAACCCTAACCCTAACCGTAACCCTAACCATAACACTAACCGTAAGCCTAACCCTAACCCTAACCATAACCATAACTCTAACCCTAACCTAACCCTAACAAAACCCTAACCCTAACCCTATCCCAAAATTCAACCCTAACCCTAACGCTAACCTAACCCTACCCTAAACCTAACCCTAACCCTAAACCTAAGCCTATCCCTAACCCTACCCCTAACCAACCTTTAACCCTAACGCTAAGCTTAACGTTAACCCTAACCCTAACCCTAATTCTGACCCTAACTAACCCTAACCCTAACGCGAACCCGAACCCTAACCCTAACCCGAACACGAACTCTAACCCGAACCCTAACCCTAACCCTTTCCCTAACTCTAACCCTAACCCTAACCCTAACCCTAACCCTAACCCTAACCCTAACCCTAAACCCTAACCCTAAACCCTAACCAAACCTTAACCCTAACCCTAATCCTAACCATAAACCCTAACCTAACCCTAACCCTAACGCTAATCCTAACCCTGACCCTAACCCTAAACCTAAACCCTAACCCTAACCCTAAACCTGAACCCTAACCTAACCATAACCTTAACCCTAACTCTAAAAACCCTAACCCTAACCCTAACCCTACTCCTAAACTAAAAACCCTAACCCTAACCCTAACCCTAACCCTATCCCTAAACTAACAATCACCCTAACCCTAACCCTAAAAACCCTAACCCTAACGCTAAAAAACCTAACCCTAAAAACACTAACCCTAATCCCTAACCACTAACCCTAACCCGAACCCTAACCCTAACCCTAAACCGGACCCTAAAACTAACCCTAACCGTAACCCTAAACCCTAACCCAAACACTAACCCTAACCCTAACCCGAACCCTAACCCTAACCCTAAACTCAACCAACTTAAATCCTAAACCCTAACCCTACCCTAACCCTAAACCCTAACCCTAAACCCTAACCCTAACCCTAAGCCTAATCCTAACCCTAACCCTAAACCCTAACCCTAAACCCTAACCGTCTAACCCTAACCCTAAGGCTAATCCTAACCCTAACCCTAACCCTAACCCTAAACCCTAACCCTAACCTAAACCCTAACCTACACCATACCCCTAACCCGAACCCTAACTCTAAAAACCCTAACCCTAAGCCTAACGCTAAAAAAACTAACCCTAAAAACACTAACCCTAACCACTAACCCTAACGCAAACCCTAACCCGAACCCTAACTCGAACCCTAACCCGAACCCTAAACCTAACCGTAAACTGAACCCTAAGACTAACCCTAACCGTAACCCTAAACCCTAACCCGAACACTAACCCTAACCCTAACCCTAACCCGAACCGTAACCCTAAACTCAACCAACCTAACCCTAACCCTGACCCTAACCCTACCCTAACCCTAACACTAAACCCTAACCCTAATCCTAACCCTAACCGTCTAACCCGAACGCTAACCGTCTAACCCTAACCCTAAATCTAATCCTAACCCTAACCCTAAACCTAAACCCTAACCCTAACCCTAAACCCTAACCCTAAAACCTAACCTAACCATAACCTTAACCCTAACACTATCCCTAACTCTAAAAACCCTAACCCTAACCCTAATCCTAAACTAAAAAACCTCACCCTAGCCCTAACTCTAACCCTATCCCTAAACTAACAATAACCCTAACCCTAACCCTAAAAACCCTAACCCTAACGCTAAAAAACCTAACCCTAAAAACCCTAACCCTAATCCCTAACCACTAACCCTAACCCGAACCCTAACTCGAACCCTAACCCGAACCTTAACCCGAACCCGAACCCTAAAACTAACCCTAAACTCAACCAACCTAACCCTAATC
>NC_073732.1:115000-120000 GCF_023634155.1 Falco peregrinus | reverse complement strand
AACCCTAACCCTAATCCTAACCCTAACCCTAAACCCTAACCCTAAACCCTAACCATCTAACCCTAACCCTATGCGCCTAACCCTAACCCAAACCCTAACCCTAACCCGAACCCTAAACCCTAACCCTAAAAATCCTAACGCTCACCCTAATGCTAACCCAAATCCGAACCCTAAAAACCCTAACCCTAACCCTAAAAACCCTAATCCTAAAAACCCTAACTCTAACCCCTAACCCGAACCCTAACCCTATCCCTAACCGTAACCCTAACCCGAACGTGAAACCTAACCCAAACCCTAACCCTAACGCGAACCCTAAAATCTCTAACCCTAACCCTAACCCAAACCCTAAAACCGATCCCTACCCCTATACCATAACCCTCGCCCTACCCTAACCCTAAACCCTAACCCTAAACCCTAACCTTAATCCTAACCCTAACCCTAAACCCTAACCTAACCCTAACCCTAACTCTAACCCTAACCCTAACTCTAACCCTAATCCTAAACCTAAGCCTAACCCTATCCCTAACCCTAACGTTAACCCTAACCTAACCCTAATCCTAACCCTAACCCTAATCTAATCCTAACCCTAACACTAACCATAACACTAACCATAAGCATGAACCTAAACCTAAACCTAACCCTATCCCTAACCGTAACCCTAACCTAACCCTAACCCTAACCCCTAAACCCTAACCCTAACTGTCTATCCCTAACCCTAAGCGTCTAACCACAACCCTAAGCCTAACCCTAACCCTGATGCTAACCAACCCTAACCCTAACCCTAACCCTAACCCTAATCCTAACCTTAACCCTAAACCCTAACCCTAACCACAATTCTAATCCTAACCCTAACCCTGACACTAACCGTATCCCTAACCCTAACCATGACCCGCAACCTAACCCTAAGCCTAACCGTAACTTTAAACCTAACCCTAACCTTAACCCTAACTTTAAACCTAAAACATACCCTAAACCTAACTCTAACCCTAACCCTAACACTAACCCTACACCCGAACCCTAACCGTAACCTAATCCTAACCCTAACCCTAACCCTAACCCTAACCCTAACCCTAATCTTAACCCTAACCCTAACCCCCTAACCCTAAACCTAATCCTAACCCTAACCCTAACCCTAACCCTACCCTAACCCTAACCCATACCCTAACCCTAACCCTAACCCTAACCCTAACCTAACCCTAACCCGAACCCAAACCCTAACCCTAACCCTAACCCTAACCCTAACCATAACACTACCCATAACCCTAAACGTATCCCTAACCGTATCCCTAAACCTAACCCTAACCAAACCCTAACCCTAACCCTAATCCTAACGCTAACCTTTAACCCTAACCCTAATGCTAACCCTAACCGTAACCCTAACCCTTACCGTTACCATAACCCTAACCCTAACCCTGACCCTAACCCTAACCCTAACCCTAAATCTAATGTAACCCTAACCCTAACACTACTCCTAACCTAACCCTAACCTAACCCTAACCCAAACCCTAAACCTAACCCTCAATTTAACGCTAACCCTAACGCTAACCCTAACCCTAACTCTAACCCTAACCCTAACCGTTACTCTAACCCTAACCCTAACCCTGACGCTAACCCTACCCCTAACCCTAACCATAACCATAACATTAACGTTAACCCTATACCTAACCCTAAGCCTAATCCTAACTTTAAATTTAACCATAACCCAAACCCCAACCCTAACACAAACCCTAATCCTAACCCTAACCATAACACTAACCCTAACCCTAACCCTGAACCTAACCCTATCCCTAACCATAAGACTAACCATAACACTAAACCTAACCCTAAGCCTAACCGTAACTTTAAACGTAACCCTAACCCAAACCCGAACCATAACCCTAACCCTAACTTTAAACGTAAACCTGACCCTAAACCTAAACCTGAATCTAACCCTAACTCTATCTTTAAACCTAACCCTAACCCTAATCCTAACCTAACCCTATCCCTAACCCAAACCCTAACCCTAACTGAAAATTTAACCCTAACCCTAAACCTACCCTAACCTAACCCTAACCCTAAACCTACCCCTAACCCTAACCCTAACCTAACCCTAACCCTAACTCTAACCCTAACCCTAACTCTAACCCTAATCCTAAACCTAAGCCTAACCCTATCCCTAACCCTAACGCTAACCCTAACCTAACCCTAATCCTAACCCTAACCCTAATCTAATCCTAACCCTAACACTAACCATAACACTAACCATAAGCATGAACCTAAACCTAAACCTAACCCTATCCCTAACCGTAACCCTAACCTAGCCCTTACCCTAACCCCTAAACCCTAACCCTAACCCTAAATCTACTGTAACCCTAACCCTAACAATACTCCTAACCTAAACCTAACATAACCCTAACCCAAACCCTAAACCTAACCCTAAATTTAACCCTAATCCTAACCTAACCCTAACCCTAACCTTAACCCTAACCCTAACCAAACCCTAAACCTAGCCCTACCCCTAACCTTATCCTTAACCCTAACCCTATCCCTAACCCTAACCCTAACCACAATTCTAATCCTAACCCTAACCCTGACACTAACCCTATCCCTAACCCTAACCATAACTATAACACTAACCATAACCCGCAACCTAACCCTAAGCCTAACCGTAACTTTAAACCTAACCCTAACCTTAACCCTAACTTTAAACCTAAAACATGCCCTAAACCTAACTCTAACCATAACCCTAAACCTAACCCTACACCCTAACCCTAACCGTAACCTAACCCTAACCATAAGCCTAACCGTAACCCTAACCATAACACTAACCATAAGCCTAAACCTAACTCAAAACGTAACCCTATCCCTAACCCGAACCCTAAACCTAACCCTAAATTTAATCCTAACCCTACCCTAATCCTAACCCTAACCTTAACCCTAACCCTAACCAAACCCTAACCCTAAACCAAACATTAACCTTAACCCTAACCCTAACCCTAACCCTGACCCAAACCCTAACCCTAACCCTAACCTAACCCTAACCCTATCCCTAACCCTAACCCTAATCCGCACCTAACCCTAACCCTAAACCTAACCCTATCCCTAACCCTAACCCTAATTCTAATGCTGACCCTAAACCTAACCCTAAACCTAATCCTAACTTTAACCCTACCCCTAACCCCAAACATAACCATAACCCTATCCCTAAACGTAACCATAACCCTAACCCTAATCTAACCCTAACCCTAACCCTAATACTAACGATAACCCTAAACCAAACCCTAACCCTAACCCTATCCCAAAATTTAAACCTAACCCTAACTCTAACCTAACCCTAACCCTAAACCTAACCCTATCCCTAACCCGAACGCTAACCCTAACCCTAACCGTAACCTTAACCCTAACCATAACACTAACCATAAGCATAAACCTAACCCTATACCTAACCCTAACTTTAACCTAACCCTAACCCTAACCCTGACGCTAAATCTACTGTAACCCTAACCCTAACAATACTCCTAACCTAAGGCTAAAATAAGCCTAACCCAAACCCTAAACCTAACCCTAAATTTAATCCGAACCCTACCCTAATCCTAACCCTAACCTTAACCCTAACCCTAACCAAACCCTAACCCTAAACCAAACCTTAACCTTAACCCTAACCCTAACCCTGACCCAAACCCTAACCCTAACCCTAACCTAACCCTAACCCTATCCCTAACCCTTACCCTAATTCTAATGCTAACCCTAAACCTAACCCTAAACCTAATCCTAACTTTAACCCTACCTCTAACCCCAAACATAACCATAACCCTATCCCTAAACATAACCATAACCCTAACCCTTACCCTAACCCTAATCTAACCCTAACCCTAACCCTAATACTAGCGATAACCCTAAACCAAACCCTAACCCTAACCCTATCCCAAAATTTAAACCTAACCCTAACTCTAACCTAACCCTAACCCTAAACCTAACCCTATCCCTAACCCGAACGCTAACCCTAACCCTAACCGTAACCTTAACCCTAACCATAACACTAACCATAAGCATAAACCTAACCCTATACCTAACCCTAACTTTAACCTAACATTAACCGTAACCCTAACCCTGACGCTAAATCTACTGTAACCCTAACCCTAACAATACTCCTAACCTAACGCTAACATAAGCCTAATCCAAACCCTAAACCGAACCCTAAATTTAATCCTAACCCTACCCTAATCCTAACCCTAACCTTAACCCTAACCCTAACCAAACCCTAACCCTAAACCAAACCTTGACCTTAACCCTAACCCTAACCCTAACCTTGACCCAAACCCTATCCCTAAACCTAACCATAACTCGCAACCTAACCCTAAGCCTAACCATAACTTTAAGCCTAACCCTAACCCAAACCCTATCCCTAACCCTAACTTTAAACCTATAACAGACCCTAAACCTAACTCTAACCATAAACCTAACCTAACCCTAACCCCCTAACCCCAACCGTAACCTAACCCTAACCCTAACCCTAACCATAAGCCTAACCGTAACCTAACCCTAACCCTAACCGTAACCCTAACCATAACACTAACCGTAAGCCTAACCCTAACCCTAACCATAACCATAACTCTAACCCTAACCTAACCCTAACAAAACCCTAACCCTAACCCTATCCCAAAATTCAACCCTAACCCTAACGCTAACCTAACCCTAACCCTAAACCTAACCCTAACCCTAAACCTAAGCCTATCCCTAACCCTACCCCTAACCAACCTTTAACCCTAACGCTAAGCTTAACGTTAACCCTAACCCTAACCCTAATTCTGACCCTAACTAACCCTAACCCTAACGCGAACCCGAACCCTAACCCTAACCCGAACACGAACTCTAACCCGAACCCTAACCCTAACCCTTTCCCTAACTCTAACCCTAACCCTAACCCTAACCCTAACCCTAACCCTAACCCTAAACCCTAACCCTAAACCCTAACCAAACCTTAACCCTAACCCTAATCCTAACCATAAACCCTAACCTAA
>NC_073732.1:102500-107500 GCF_023634155.1 Falco peregrinus | reverse complement strand
ACCCTAACCCCCTAACCCTAAACCTAATCCTAACCCTAACCCTAACCCTAACCCTACCCTAACCCTAACCCATACCCTAACCCTAACCCTAACCTAACCCTAACCCGAACCCAAACCCTAACCCTAAC
The DNA here is from genome assembly GCF_023634155.1 of Falco peregrinus. NCBI lineage: Eukaryota > Metazoa > Chordata > Aves > Falconiformes > Falconidae > Falco > Falco peregrinus. The sequence goes on along the minus strand of NC_073732.1, from coordinate 107,372 downwards.
CCTAACCCTAACCCTAACCATAACACTACCCATAACCCTAAACGTATCCCTAACCGTATCCCTAAACCTAACCCTAACCAAACCCTAACCCTAACCCTAATCCTAACGCTAACCTTTAACCCTAACCCTAATGCTAACCCTAACCGTAACCCTAACCCTTACCGTTACCATAACCCTAACCCTAACCCTGACCCTAACCCTAACCCTAACCCTAAATCTAATGTAACCCTAACCCTAACACTACTCCTAACCTAACCCTAACCTAACCCTAACCCAAACCCTAAACCTAACCCTCAATTTAACGCTAACCCTAACGCTAACCCTAACCCTAACTCTAACCCTAACCCTAACCGTTACTCTAACCCTAACCCTAACCCTGACGCTAACCCTACCCCTAACCCTAACCATAACCATAACATTAACGTTAACCCTATACCTAACCCTAAGCCTAATCCTAACTTTAAATTTAACCATAACCCAAACCCCAACCCTAACACAAACCCTAATCCTAACCCTAACCATAACACTAACCCTAACCCTAACCCTGAACCTAACCCTATCCCTAACCATAAGACTAACCATAACACTAAACCTAACCCTAAGCCTAACCGTAACTTTAAACGTAACCCTAACCCAAACCCGAACCATAACCCTAACCCTAACTTTAAACGTAAACCTGACCCTAAACCTAAACCTGAATCTAACCCTAACTCTATCTTTAAACCTAACCCTAACCCTAATCCTAACCTAACCCTATCCCTAACCCAAACCCTAACCCTAACTGAAAATTTAACCCTAACCCTAAACCTACCCTAACCTAACCCTAACCCTAAACCTACCCCTAACCCTAACCCTAACCTAACCCTAACCCTAACTCTAACCCTAACCCTAACTCTAACCCTAATCCTAAACCTAAGCCTAACCCTATCCCTAACCCTAACGCTAACCCTAACCTAACCCTAATCCTAACCCTAACCCTAATCTAATCCTAACCCTAACACTAACCATAACACTAACCATAAGCATGAACCTAAACCTAAACCTAACCCTATCCCTAACCGTAACCCTAACCTAGCCCTTACCCTAACCCCTAAACCCTAACCCTAACCCTAAATCTACTGTAACCCTAACCCTAACAATACTCCTAACCTAAACCTAACATAACCCTAACCCAAACCCTAAACCTAACCCTAAATTTAACCCTAATCCTAACCTAACCCTAACCCTAACCTTAACCCTAACCCTAACCAAACCCTAAACCTAGCCCTACCCCTAACCTTATCCTTAACCCTAACCCTATCCCTAACCCTAACCCTAACCACAATTCTAATCCTAACCCTAACCCTGACACTAACCCTATCCCTAACCCTAACCATAACTATAACACTAACCATAACCCGCAACCTAACCCTAAGCCTAACCGTAACTTTAAACCTAACCCTAACCTTAACCCTAACTTTAAACCTAAAACATACCCTAAACCTAACTCTAACCATAACCCTAAACCTAACCCTACACCCTAACCCTAACCGTAACCTAACCCTAACCATAAGCCTAACCGTAACCCTAACCATAACACTAACCATAAGCCTAAACCTAACTCAAAACGTAACCCTATCCCTAACCCGAACCCTAAACCTAACCCTAAATTTAATCCTAACCCTACCCTAATCCTAACCCTAACCTTAACCCTAACCCTAACCAAACCCTAACCCTAAACCAAACATTAACCTTAACCCTAACCCTAACCCTAACCCTGACCCAAACCCTAACCCTAACCCTAACCTAACCCTAACCCTATCCCTAACCCTAACCCTAATCCGCACCTAACCCTAACCCTAAACCTAACCCTATCCCTAACCCTAACCCTAATTCTAATGCTGACCCTAAACCTAACCCTAAACCTAATCCTAACTTTAACCCTACCCCTAACCCCAAACATAACCATAACCCTATCCCTAAACGTAACCATAACCCTAACCCTAATCTAACCCTAACCCTAACCCTAATACTAACGATAACCCTAAACCAAACCCTAACCCTAACCCTATCCCAAAATTTAAACCTAACCCTAACTCTAACCTAACCCTAACCCTAAACCTAACCCTATCCCTAACCCGAACGCTAACCCTAACCCTAACCGTAACCTTAACCCTAACCATAACACTAACCATAAGCATAAACCTAACCCTATACCTAACCCTAACTTTAACCTAACCCTAACCCTAACCCTGACGCTAAATCTACTGTAACCCTAACCCTAACAATACTCCTAACCTAAGGCTAAAATAAGCCTAACCCAAACCCTAAACCTAACCCTAAATTTAATCCGAACCCTACCCTAATCCTAACCCTAACCTTAACCCTAACCCTAACCAAACCCTAACCCTAAACCAAACCTTAACCTTAACCCTAACCCTAACCCTGACCCAAACCCTAACCCTAACCCTAACCTAACCCTAACCCTATCCCTAACCCTAACCCTAATCTGCACCTAACCCTAACCCTAAACCTAACCCTATCCCTAACCCTAACCCTAATTCTAATGCTAACCCTAAACCTAACCCTAAACCTAATCCTAACTTTAACCCTACCTCTAACCCCAAACATAACCATAACCCTATCCCTAAACATAACCATAACCCTAACCCTTACCCTAACCCTAATCTAACCCTAACCCTAACCCTAATACTAGCGATAACCCTAAACCAAACCCTAACCCTAACCCTATCCCAAAATTTAAACCTAACCCTAACTCTAACCTAACCCTAACCCTAAACCTAACCCTATCCCTAACCCGAACGCTAACCCTAACCCTAACCGTAACCTTAACCCTAACCATAACACTAACCATAAGCATAAACCTAACCCTATACCTAACCCTAACTTTAACCTAACATTAACCGTAACCCTAACCCTGACGCTAAATCTACTGTAACCCTAACCCTAACAATACTCCTAACCTAACGCTAACATAAGCCTAATCCAAACCCTAAACCGAACCCTAAATTTAATCCTAACCCTACCCTAATCCTAACCCTAACCTTAACCCTAACCCTAACCAAACCCTAACCCTAAACCAAACCTTGACCTTAACCCTAACCCTAACCCTAACCTTGACCCAAACCCTATCCCTAAACCTAACCATAACTCGCAACCTAACCCTAAGCCTAACCATAACTTTAAGCCTAACCCTAACCCAAACCCTATCCCTAACCCTAACTTTAAACCTATAACAGACCCTAAACCTAACTCTAACCATAAACCTAACCTAACCCTAACCCCCTAACCCCAACCGTAACCTAACCCTAGCCCTAACCCTAACCATAAGCCTAACCGTAACCTAACCCTAACCCTAACCGTAACCCTAACCATAACACTAACCGTAAGCCTAACCCTAACCCTAACCATAACCATAACTCTAACCCTAACCTAACCCTAACAAAACCCTAACCCTAACCCTATCCCAAAATTCAACCCTAACCCTAACGCTAACCTAACCCTACCCTAAACCTAACCCTAACCCTAAACCTAAGCCTATCCCTAACCCTACCCCTAACCAACCTTTAACCCTAACGCTAAGCTTAACGTTAACCCTAACCCTAACCCTAATTCTGACCCTAACTAACCCTAACCCTAACGCGAACCCGAACCCTAACCCTAACCCGAACACGAACTCTAACCCGAACCCTAACCCTAACCCTTTCCCTAACTCTAACCCTAACCCTAACCCTAACCCTAACCCTAACCCTAACCCTAACCCTAAACCCTAACCCTAAACCCTAACCAAACCTTAACCCTAACCCTAATCCTAACCATAAACCCTAACCTAACCCTAACCCTAACGCTAATCCTAACCCTGACCCTAACCCTAAACCTAAACCCTAACCCTAACCCTAAACCTGAACCCTAACCTAACCATAACCTTAACCCTAACTCTAAAAACCCTAACCCTAACCCTAACCCTACTCCTAAACTAAAAACCCTAACCCTAACCCTAACCCTAACCCTATCCCTAAACTAACAATCACCCTAACCCTAACCCTAAAAACCCTAACCCTAACGCTAAAAAACCTAACCCTAAAAACACTAACCCTAATCCCTAACCACTAACCCTAACCCGAACCCTAACCCTAACCCTAAACCGGACCCTAAAACTAACCCTAACCGTAACCCTAAACCCTAACCCAAACACTAACCCTAACCCTAACCCGAACCCTAACCCTAACCCTAAACTCAACCAACTTAAATCCTAAACCCTAACCCTACCCTAACCCTAAACCCTAACCCTAAACCCTAACCCTAACCCTAAGCCTAATCCTAACCCTAACCCTAAACCCTAACCCTAAACCCTAACCGTCTAACCCTAACCCTAAGGCTAATCCTAACCCTAACCCTAACCCTAACCCTAAACCCTAACCCTAACCTAAACCCTAACCTACACCATACCCCTAACCCGAACCCTAACTCTAAAAACCCTAACCCTAAGCCTAACGCTAAAAAAACTAACCCTAAAAACACTAACCCTAACCACTAACCCTAACGCAAACCCTAACCCGAACCCTAACTCGAACCCTAACCCGAACCCTAAACCTAACCGTAAACTGAACCCTAAGACTAACCCTAACCGTAACCCTAAACCCTAACCCGAACACTAACCCTAACCCTAACCCTAACCCGAACCGTAACCCTAAACTCAACCAACCTAACCCTAACCCTGACCCTAACCCTACCCTAACCCTAACACTAAACCCTAACCCTAATCCTAACCCTAACCGTCTAACCCGAACGCTAACCGTCTAACCCTAACCCTAAATCTAATCCTAACCCTAACCCTAAACCTAAACCCTAACCCTAACCCTAAACCCTAAC
>NC_073732.1:85000-97500 GCF_023634155.1 Falco peregrinus | reverse complement strand
CCTAACCCAAACCCGAACCCTACCCCTAAACCCTAACTCTTACTCTACCCTAACCCTAAGCCCTAACCCTAACCCTAACCCTAACACTAACCCTTACTCTACCCTAACCCTAAGCCCTAACCCTAACCCTAAACCATAACCCTAAACCCTAACCCTAATCCTAACCCTAACCCTAAACCCTGACTCTGACCCTAACCGTTACCCTAATCCTAACCCTAACCCTAAACCCTAACCCTAACACTAAAGCCTAACCCTAACCCTAACCCTAACCGTCTATCCCTAACCCTAAGCGTCTAACCATAACCCTAAGCCTAACCCTAACCCTGACGCTAACCAACCCTAACCCTAACCCTAACCCTAATCCTAACCCTAACCCTAAACCCTAACCCTAAACCCTAACCATCTAACCCTAACCCTATGCGCCTAACCCTAACCCAAACCCTAACCCTAACCCGAACCCTAAACCCTAACCCTAAAAATCCTAACGCTCACCCTAATGCTAACCCAAATCCGAACCCTAAAAACCCTAACCCTAACCCTAAAAACCCTAATCCTAAAAACCCTAACTCTAACCCCTAACCCGAACCCTAACCCTATCCCTAACCGTAACCCTAACCCGAACGTGAAACCTAACCCAAACCCTAACCCTAACGCGAACCCTAAAATCTCTAACCCTAACCCTAACCCAAACCCTAAAACCGATCCCTACCCCTATACCATAACCCTCGCCCTACCCTAACCCTAAACCCTAACCTTAATCCTAACCCTAACCCTAAACCCTAACCTAACCCTAACCCTAACTCTAACCCTAACCCTAACTCTAACCCTAATCCTAAACCTAAGCCTAACCCTATCCCTAACCCTAACGTTAACCCTAACCTAACCCTAATCCTAACCCTAACCCTAATCTAATTCTAACCCTAACACTAACCATAACACTAACCATAAGCATGAACCTAAACCTAAACCTAACCCTATCCCTAACCGTAACCCTAACCTAACCCTAACCCTAACCCCTAAACCCTAACCCTAACTGTCTATCCCTAACCCTAAGCGTCTAACCACAACCCTAAGCCTAACCCTAACCCTGATGCTAACCAACCCTAACCCTAACCCTAACCCTAACCCTAATCCTAACCTTAACCCTAAACCCTAACCCTAACCACAATTCTAATCCTAACCCTAACCCTGACACTAACCCTATCCCTAACCCTAACCATGACCCGCAACCTAACCCTAAGCCTAACCGTAACTTTAAACCTAACCCTAACCTTAACCCTAACTTTAAACCTAAAACATACCCTAAACCTAACTCTAACCCTAACCCTAACCCTAACCCTACACCCGAACCCTAACCGTAACCTAATCCTAACCCTAACCCTAACCCTAACCCTAACCCTAACCCTAATCTTAACCCTAACCCTAACCCCCTAACCCTAAACCTAATCCTAACCCTAACCCTAACCCTAACCCTACCCTAACCCTAACCCATACCCTAACCCTAACCCTAACCCTAACCCTAACCTAACCCTAACCCGAACCCAAACCCTAACCCTAACCCTAACCCTAACCCTAACCCTAACCATAACACTACCCATAACCCTAAACGTATCCCTAACCGTATCCCTAAACCTAACCCTAACCAAACCCTAACCCTAACCCTAATCCTAACGCTAACCTTTAACCCTAACCCTAACGCTAACCCTAACCGTAACCCTAACCCTTACCGTTACCATAACCCTAACCCTAACCCTGACCCTAACCCTAACCCTAACCCTAAATCTAATGTAACCCTAACCCTAACACTACTCCTAACCTAACCCTAACCTAAGCCTAACCCAAACCCTAAACCTAACCCTCAATTTAACGCTAACCCTAACGCTAACCCTAACCCTAACTCTAACCCTAACCCTAACCGTTACTCTAACCCTAACCCTAACCCTGACGCTAACCCTACCCCTAACCCTAACCATAACCATAACATTAACGTTAACCCTATACCTAACCCTAAGCCTAATCCTAACTTTAAATTTAACCATAACCCAAACCCCAACCCTAACACAAACCCTAATCCTAACCCTAACCATAACACTAACCCTAACCCTAACCCTGAACCTAACCCTATCCCTAACCATAAGACTAACCATAACACTAAACCTAACCCTAAGACTAACCGTAACTTTAAACGTAACCCTAACCCAAACCCGAACCATAACCCTAACCCTAACTTTAAACGTAAACCTGACCCTAAACCTAAAACTGAATCTAACCCTAACTCTATCTTTAAACCTAACCCTAACCCTAATCCTAACCTAACCCTATCCCTAACCCAAACCCTAACCCTAACTGAAAATTTAACCCTAACCCTAAACCTACCCTAACCTAACCCTAACCCTAAACCTACCCCTAACCCTAACCCTAACCTAACCCTAACCCTAACTCTAACCCTAACCCTAACTCTAACCCTAATCCTAAACCTAAGCCTAACCCTATCCCTAACCCTAACGCTAACCCTAACCTAACCCTAATCCTAACCCTAACCCTAATCTAATCCTAACCCTAACACTAACCATAACACTAACCATAAGCATGAACCTAAACCTAAACCTAACCCTATCCCTAACCGTAACCCTAACCTAGCCCTTACCCTAACCCCTAAACCCTAACCCTAACCCTAAATCTACTGTAACTCTAACCCTAACAATACTCCTAACCTAAACCTAACATAACCCTAACCCAAACCCTAAACCTAACCCTAAATTTAACCCTAATCCTAACCTAACCCTAACCCTAACCTTAACCCTAACCCTAACCAAACCCTAAACCTAGCCCTACCCCTAACCTTATCCTTAACCCTAACCCTATCCCTAACCCTAACCCTAATCACAATTCTAATCCTAACCCTAACCCTGACACTAACCCTATCCCTAACCCTAACCATAACTATAACACTAACCATAACCCGCAACCTAACCCTAAGCCTAACCGTAACTTTAAACCTAACCCTAACCTTAACCCTAACTTTAAACCTAAAACATACCCTAAACCTAACTCTAACCATAACCCTAAACCTAACCCTACACCCTAACCCTAACCGTAACCTAACCCTAACCATAAGCCTAACCGTAACCCTAACCATAACACTAAACCTAACCATAAGCCTAAACCTAACTCAAAACGTAACCCTATCCCTAACCCGAACCCTAAACCTAACCCTAAATTTAATCCTAACCCGAACCTAATCCTAACCCTAACCTTAACCCTAACCCTAACCAAACCCTAACCCTAAACCAAACATTAACCTTAACCCTAACCCTAACCCTAACCCTGACCCAAACCCTAACCCTAACCCTAACCTAACCCTAACCCTATCCCTAACCCTAACCCTAATCCGCACCTAACCCTAACCCTAAACCTAACCCTATCCCTAACCCTAACCCTAATTCTAATGCTGACCCTAAACCTAACCCTAAACCTAATCCTAACTTTAACCCTACCCCTAACCCCAAACATAACCATAACCCTATCCCTAAACGTAACCATAACCCTAACCCTAATCTAACCCTAACCCTAACCCTAATACTAACGATAACCCTAAACCAAACCCTAACCCTAACCCTATCCCAAAATTTAAACCTAACCCTAACCCTAACCTAACCCTAACCCTAAACCTAACCCTATCCCTAACCCGAACGCTAACCCTAACCCTAACCGTAACCTTAACCCTAACCATAACACTAACCATAAGCATAAACCTAACCCTATACCTAACCCTAACTTTAACCTAACCCTAACCCTAACCCTGACGCTAAATCTACTGTAACCCTAACCCTAACAATACTCCTAACCTAAGGCTAAAATAAGCCTAATCCAAACCCTAAACCTAACCCTAAATTTAATCCGAACCCTACCCTAATCCTAACCCTAACCTTAACCCTAACCCTAACCAAACCCTAACCCTAAACCAAACCTTAACCTTAACCCTAACCCTAACCCTGACCCAAACCCTAACCCTAACCCTAACCTAACCCTAACCCTATCCCTAACCCTAACCCTAATCTGCACCTAACCCTAACCCTAAACCTAACCCTATCCCTAACCCTAACCCTAATTCTAATGCTAACCCTAAACCTAACCCTAAACCTAATCCTAACTTTAACCCTACCTCTAACCCCAAACATAACCATAACCCTATCCCTAAACATAACCATAACCCTAACCCTTACCCTAACCCTAATCTAACCCTAACCCTAACCCTAATACTAGCGATAACCCTAAACCAAACCCTAACCCTAACCCTATCCCAAAATTTAAACCTAACCCTAACTCTAACCTAACCCTAACCCTAAACCTAACCCTATCCCTAACCCGAACGCTAACCCTAACCCTAACCGTAACCTTAACCCTAACCATAACACTAACCATAAGCATAAACCTAACCCTATACCTAACCCTAACTTTAACCTAACATTAACCGTAACCCTAACCCTGACGCTAAATCTACTGTAACCCTAACCCTAACAATACTCCTAACCTAACGCTAACATAAGCCTAATCCAAACCCTAAACCGAACCCTAAATTTAATCCTAACCCTACCCTAATCCTAACCCTAACCTTAACCCTAACCCTAACCAAACCCTAACCCTAAACCAAACCTTGACCTTAACCCTAACCCTAACCCTAACCTTGACCCAAACCCTATCCCTAAACCTAACCATAACTCGCAACCTAACCCTAAGCCTAACCATAACTTTAAGCCTAACCCTAACCCAAACCCTATCCCTAACCCTAACTTTAAACCTATAACAGACCCTAAACCTAACTCTAACCATAAACCTAACCTAACCCTAACCCCCTAACCCCAACCGTAACCTAACCCTAGCCCTAACCCTAACCATAAGCCTAACCGTAACCTAACCCTAACCCTAACCGTAACCCTAACCATAACACTAACCGTAAGCCTAACCCTAACCCTAACCATAACCATAACTCTAACCCTAACCTAACCCTAACAAAACCCTAACCCTAACCCTATCCCAAAATTCAACCCTAACCCTAACGCTAACCTAACCCTAACCCTAAACCTAACCCTAACCCTAAACCTAAGCCTATCCCTAACCCTACCCCTAACCAACCTTTAACCCTAACGCTAAGCTTAACGTTAACCCTAACCCTAACCCTAATTCTGACCCTAACTAACCCTAACCCTAACGCGAACCCGAACCCTAACCCTAACCCGAACACGAACTCTAACCCGAACCCTAACCCTAACCCTTTCCCTAACTCTAACCCTAACCCTAACCCTAACCCTTACCCTAACCCTAACCCTAAACCCTAACCCTAAACCCTAACCAAACCTTAACCCTAACCCTAATCCTAACCATAAACCCTAACCTAACCCTAACCCTAACGCTAATCCTAACCCTGACCCTAACCCTAAACCTAAACCCTAACCCTAACCCTAAACCTGAACCCTAACCTAACCATAACCTTAACCCTAACTCTAAAAACCCTAACCCTAACCCTAACCCTACTCCTAAACTAAAAACCCTAACCCTAACCCTAACCCTAACCCTATCCCTAAACTAACAATCACCCTAACCCTAACCCTAAAAACCCTAACCCTAACGCTAAAAAACCTAACCCTAAAAACACTAACCCTAATCCCTAACCACTAACCCTAACCCGAACCCTAACCCTAACCCTAAACCGGACCCTAAAACTAACCCTAACCGTAACCCTAAACCCTAACCCAAACACTAACCCTAACCCTAACCCGAACCCTAACCCTAACCCTAAACTCAACCAACTTAAATCCTAAACCCTAACCCTACCCTAACCCTAAACCCTAACCCTAAACCCTAACCCTAACCCTAAGCCTAATCCTAACCCTAACCCTAAACCCTAACCCTAAACCCTAACCGTCTAACCCTAACCCTAAGGCTAATCCTAACCCTAACCCTAACCCTAACCCTAAACCCTAACCCTAACCTAAACCCTAACCTACACCATACCCCTAACCCGAACCCTAACTCTAAAAACCCTAACCCTAACCCTAACGCTAAAAAAACTAACCCTAAAAACACTAACCCTAACCACTAACCCTAACGCAAACCCTAACCCGAACCCTAACTCGAACCCTAACCCGAACCCTAAACCTAACCGTAAACTGAACCCTAAGACTAACCCTAACCGTAACCCTAAACCCTAACCCGAACACTAACCCTAACCCTAACCCTAACCCGAACCGTAACCCTAAACTCAACCAACCTAACCCTAACCCTGACCCTAACCCTACCCTAACCCTAACACTAAACCCTAACCCTAATCCTAACCCTAACCGTCTAACCCGAACGCTAACCGTCTAACCCTAACCCTAAATCTAATCCTAACCCTAACCCTAAACCTAAACCCTAACCCTAACCCTAAACCCTAACCCTAAAACCTAACCTAACCATAACCTTAACCCTAACACTATCCCTAACTCTAAAAACCCTAACCCTAACCCTAATCCTAAACTAAAAAACCTCACCCTAGCCCTAACTCTAACCCTATCCCTAAACTAACAATAACCCTAACCCTAACCCTAAAAACCCTAACCCTAACGCTAAAAAACCTAACCCTAAAAACCCTAACCCTAATCCCTAACCACTAACCCTAACCCGAACCCTAACTCGAACCCTAACCCGAACCTTAACCCTAAACCGAACCCTAAAACTAACCCTAACTGTAACCCTAAACCCTAACCCGAACCCGAACCCTAACCCTAACCCTAAACTCAACCAACCTAACCCTAATCCTGACCCTAACCCTACCCTAACCCTAACCCTAAACCCTAACCCTAAACCTAACCCTAATCCTAACCCTAACCCTAAACCCTAACCCTAAACCCTAACCGTCTAACCCGAACCCTAACCGTCTAACCCTAACCCTAACCTAACCCGAACCCTAACCCGAACCCTAACCCGAACCCGAACCCTAACCCTGACACTAACCAACCCTCACCCTAACCCGAACCCGAACCACAACCCTAACCCGAACCCGAGCCAGAACCCTAACCCGAAACCTAACCCTAACCCTATGCCTAACCCTAAATCTAACCCTAACCCTAACCCTAACCCTAACACTAATCCTAACCCTAACCCTAAACCCTAACCCTAACCCTAACCCTAACCCTAACCCTAAGCATCTAACCCTAACCCTAACCCTAACCCTAAGCGTCTAACCATAACCCTAACCCTATGCCTAACCCTAAATCTAACCCTAACCCTAACACTAACACTAATCCTAACCCTAACCCTAAACCCTAACCCTAACACTAACCCTAAACCCTCACCTGTTGCAACGGAGGGAAGACACAGTCACTCAATATGAGTGATCACCAGACTTCGTTTATTGTCTCTTACAGTCACCTTTTATGCCTTGTTATAATTAGCTCATACATATTACAAAAGTTAAGCTCATTATTGGTTAGTTGCCTAAATACCAAGTCCACCCCTAGTTTCTCTTCTGTAGTTATCTGTTCCCACCTGCAACATTCTTTTCCCACCGAAATCTTCCTGTTATTGTGTAACAAGGACAGCCAAAGACAGTGTATTTTGCTTTACTTCAGATAAGCTGAGAGCGATGTGCATTTTCGTCCAGCCAGCTGGACTATGTCTAAAGACCTTTTTTCAGCTAGCCAGTTATCCACATTAAACCTTACCCTAACCCTATCCCTAACCTTAACCCTAAACTGAAGCAGAATCCTAACCCGAACCCGAACCTGAACCAGAACCATAACCCTAACCCTAAACCCTAACCCTAACCCTAAACCCTAACCCTAACCCTAAACCTAAACCTAACCCTAAACACTAACCCTAACCCTAGCCCTAAACCCTAACCCTAACCCTAAACCTAAACCGGACCCTAAAACTAACCCTAACCGTAACCCTAAACCCTAACCCAAACACTAACCCTAACCCTAACCCGAACCCTAACCCTAACCCTAAACTCAACCAACTTAAATCCTAAACCCTAACCCTACCCTAACCCTAAACCCTAACCCTAAACCCTAACCCTAACCCTAAGCCTAATCCTAACCCTAACCCTAAACCCTAACCCTAAACCCTAACCGTCTAACCCTAACCCTAAGGCTAATCCTAACCCTAACCCTAACCCTAACCCTAAACCCTAACCCTAACCTAAACCCTAACCTACACCATACCCCTAACCCGAACCCTAACTCTAAAAACCCTAACCCTAACCCTAACGCTAAAAAAACTAACCCTAAAAACACTAACCCTAACCACTAACCCTAACGCAAACCCTAACCCGAACCCTAACTCGAACCCTAACCCGAACCCTAAACCTAACCGTAAACTGAACCCTAAGACTAACCCTAACCGTAACCCTAAACCCTAACCCGAACACTAACCCTAACCCTAACCCTAACCCGAACCGTAACCCTAAACTCAACCAACCTAACCCTAACCCTGACCCTAACCCTACCCTAACCCTAACCCTAAACCCTAACCCTAATCCTAACCCTAACCCTACCCTAACCCTAACCCTAACCCTTAACCCTAACCCTAACCAAACCCTAACCCTAAACCAAACCTTGACCTTAACCCTAACCCTAACCCTAACCTTGACCCAAACCCTATCCCTAAACCTAACCATAACTCGCAACCTAACCCTAAGCCTAACCATAACTTTAAGCCTAACCCTAACCCAAACCCTATCCCTAACCCTAACTTTAAACCTATAACAGACCCTAAACCTAACTCTAACCATAAACCTAACCTAACCCTAACCCCCTAACCCCAACCGTAACCTAACCCTAGCCCTAACCCTAACCATAAGCCTAACCGTAACCTAACCCTAACCCTAACCGTAACCCTAACCATAACACTAACCGTAAGCCTAACCCTAACCCTAACCATAACCATAACTCTAACCCTAACCTAACCCTAACAAAACCCTAACCCTAACCCTATCCCAAAATTCAACCCTAACCCTAACGCTAACCTAACCCTAACCCTAAACCTAACCCTAACCCTAAACCTAAGCCTATCCCTAACCCTACCCCTAACCAACCTTTAACCCTAACGCTAAGCTTAACGTTAACCCTAACCCTAACCCTAATTCTGACCCTAACTAACCCTAACCCTAACGCGAACCCGAACCCTAACCCTAACCCGAACACGAACTCTAACCCGAACCCTAACCCTAACCCTTTCCCTAACTCTAACCCTAACCCTAACCCTAACCCTTACCCTAACCCTAACCCTAAACCCTAACCCTAAACCCTAACCAAACCTTAACCCTAACCCTAATCCTAACCATAAACCCTAACCTAACCCTAACCCTAACGCTAATCCTAACCCTGACCCTAACCCTAAACCTAAACCCTAACCCTAACCCTAAACCTGAACCCTAACCTAACCATAACCTTAACCCTAACTCTAAAAACCCTAACCCTAACCCTAACCCTACTCCTAAACTAAAAACCCTAACCCTAACCCTAACCCTAACCCTATCCCTAAACTAACAATCACCCTAACCCTAACCCTAAAAACCCTAACCCTAACGCTAAAAAACCTAACCCTAAAAACACTAACCCTAATCCCTAACCACTAACCCTAACCCGAACCCTAACCCTAACCCTAAACCGGACCCTAAAACTAACCCTAACCGTAACCCTAAACCCTAACCCAAACACTAACCCTAACCCTAACCCGAACCCTAACCCTAACCCTAAACTCAACCAACTTAAATCCTAAACCCTAACCCTACCCTAACCCTAAACCCTAACCCTAAACCCTAACCCTAACCCTAAGCCTAATCCTAACCCTAACCCTAAACCCTAACCCTAAACCCTAACCGTCTAACCCTAACCCTAAGGCTAATCCTAACCCTAACCCTAACCCTAACCCTAAACCCTAACCCTAACCTAAACCCTAACCTACACCATACCCCTAACCCGAACCCTAACTCTAAAAACCCTAACCCTAACCCTAACGCTAAAAAAACTAACCCTAAAAACACTAACCCTAACCACTAACCCTAACGCAAACCCTAACCCGAACCCTAACTCGAACCCTAACCCGAACCCTAAACCTAACCGTAAACTGAACCCTAAGACTAACCCTAACCGTAACCCTAAACCCTAACCCGAACACTAACCCTAACCCTAACCCTAACCCGAACCGTAACCCTAAACTCAACCAACCTAACCCTAACCCTGACCCTAACCCTACCCTAACCCTAACACTAAACCCTAACCCTAATCCTAACCCTAACCGTCTAACCCGAACGCTAACCGTCTAACCCTAACCCTAAATCTAATCCTAACCCTAACCCTAAACCTAAACCCTAACCCTAACCCTAAACCCTAACCCTAAAACCTAACCTAACCATAACCTTAACCCTAACACTATCCCTAACTCTAAAAACCCTAACCCTAACCCTAATCCTAAACTAAAAAACCTCACCCTAGCCCTAACTCTAACCCTATCCCTAAACTAACAATAACCCTAACCCTAACCCTAAAAACCCTAACCCTAACGCTAAAAAACCTAACCCTAAAAACCCTAACCCTAATCCCTAACCACTAACCCTAACCCGAACCCTAACTCGAACCCTAACCCGAACCTTAACCCTAAACCGAACCCTAAAACTAACCCTAACTGTAACCCTAAACCCTAACCCGAACCCGAACCCTAACCCTAACCCTAAACTCAACCAACCTAACCCTAATCCTGACCCTAACCCTACCCTAACCCTAACCCTAAACCCTAACCCTAAACCTAACCCTAATCCTAACCCTAACCCTAAACCCTAACCCTAAACCCTAACCGTCTAACCCGAACCCTAACCGTCTAACCCTAACCCTAACCTAACCCGAACCCTAACCCGAACCCTAACCCGAACCCGAACCCAAACCACAACCCTAACCCGAACCCGAGCCAGAACCCTAACCCGAAACCTAACCCTAACCCTATGCCTAACCCTAAATCTAACCCTAACCCTAACCCTAACCCTAACACTAATCCTAACCCTAACCCTAAACCCTAACCCTAACCCTAACCCTAACCCTAACCCTAAGCATCTAACCCTAACCCTAACCCTAACCCTAAGCGTCTAACCATAACCCTAACCCTATGCCTAACCCTAAATCTAACCCTAACCCTAACACTAACACTAATCCTAACCCTAACCCTAAACCCTAACCCTAACACTAACCCTAAACCCTCACCTGTTGCAACGGAGGGAAGACACAGTCACTCAATATGAGTGATCACCAGACTTCGTTTATTGTCTCTTACAGTCACCTTTTATGCCTTGTTATAATTAGCTCATACATATTACAAAAGTTAAGCTCATTATTGGTTAGTTGCCTAAATACCAAGTCCACCCCTAGTTTCTCTTCTGTAGTTATCTGTTCCCACCTGCAACATTCTTTTCCCACCGAAATCTTCCTGTTATTGTGTAACAAGGACAGCCAAAGACAGTGTATTTTGCTTTACTTCAGATAAGCTGAGAGCGATGTGCATTTTCGTCCAGCCAGCTGGACTATGTCTAAAGACCTTTTTTCAGCTAGCCAGTTATCCACATTAAACCTTACCCTAACCCTATCCCTAACCTTAACCCTAAACTGAAGCAAAATCCTAACCCGAACCCGAACCTGAACCAGAACCATAACCCTAACCCTAAACCCTAACCCTAACCCTAAACCATATACCTAACCCTAAACCTAAACCTAACCCTAAACACTAACCCTAACCCTAGCCCTAAACCCTAACCCTAACCCTAACCCTAAACCGGACCCTAAAACTAACCCTAACCGTAACCCTAAACCCTAACCCAAACACTAACCCTAACCCTAACCCGAACCCTAACCCTAACCCTAAACTCAACCAACTTAAATCCTAAACCCTAACCCTACCCTAACCCTAAACCCTAACCCTAAACCCTAACCCTAACCCTAAGCCTAATCCTAACCCTAACCCTAAACCCTAACCCTAAACCCTAACCGTCTAACCCTAACCCTAAGGCTAATCCTAACCCTAACCCTAACCCTAACCCTAAACCCTAACCCTAACCTAAACCCTAACCTACACCATACCCCTAACCCGAACCCTAACTCTAAAAACCCTAACCCTAACCCTAACGCTAAAAAAACTAACCCTAAAAACACTAACCCTAACCACTAACCCTAACGCAAACCCTAACCCGAACCCTAACTCGAACCCTAACCCGAACCCTAAACCTAACCGTAAACTGAACCCTAAGACTAACCCTAACCGTAACCCTAAACCCTAACCCGAACACTAACCCTAACCCTAACCCTAACCCGAACCGTAACCCTAAACTCAACCAACCTAACCCTAACCCTGACCCTAACCCTACCCTAACCCTAACCCTAAACCCTAACCCTAATCCTAACCCTAACCCTACCCTAACCCTAACCCTAAACCCTAACCCTAATCCTAAACCTAACCCTAATCCTAACCCT
>NC_073732.1:72500-80000 GCF_023634155.1 Falco peregrinus | reverse complement strand
TAAACCTAACCCTAACCAAACCCTAACCCTAACCCTAATCCTAACGCTAACCTTTAACCCTAACCCTAACGCTAACCCTAACCGTAACCCTAACCCTTACCGTTACCATAACCCTAACCCTAACCCTAATCTTAACCCTAACCCTAACCCCCTAACCCTAAACCTAATCCTAACCCTAACCCTAACCCTAACCCTACCCTAACCCTAACCCATACCCTAACCCTAACCCTAACCCTAACCTAACCCTAACCCGAACCCAAACCCTAACCCTAACCCTAACCCTAACCCTAACCCTAACCATAACACTACCCATAACCCTAAACGTATCCCTAACCGTATCCCTAAACCTAACCCTAACCAAACCCTAACCCTAACCCTAATCCTAACGCTAACCTTTAACCCTAACCCTAACGCTAACCCTAACCGTAACCCTAACCCTTACCGTTACCATAACCCTAACCCTAACCCTGACCCTAACCCTAACCCTAACCCTAAATCTAATGTAACCCTAACCCTAACACTACTCCTAACCTAACCCTAACCTAAGCCTAACCCAAACCCTAAACCTAACCCTCAATTTAACGCTAACCCTAACGCTAACCCTAACCCTAACTCTAACCCTAACCCTAACCGTTACTCTAACCCTAACCCTAACCCTGACGCTAACCCTACCCCTAACCCTAACCATAACCATAACATTAACGTTAACCCTATACCTAACCCTAAGCCTAATCCTAACTTTAAATTTAACCATAACCCAAACCCCAACCCTAACACAAACCCTAATCCTAACCCTAACCATAACACTAACCCTAACCCTAACCCTGAACCTAACCCTATCCCTAACCATAAGACTAACCATAACACTAAACCTAACCCTAAGACTAACCGTAACTTTAAACGTAACCCTAACCCAAACCCGAACCATAACCCTAACCCTAACTTTAAACGTAAACCTGACCCTAAACCTAAACCTGAATCTAACCCTAACTCTATCTTTAAACCTAACCGTAACCCTAATCCTAACCTAACCCTATCCCTAACCCAAACCCTAACCCTAACTGAAAATTTAACCCTAACCCTAAACCTACCCTAACCTAACCCTAACCCTAAACCTACCCCTAACCCTAACCCTAACCTAACCCTAACCCTAACTCTAACCCTAACCCTAACTCTAACCCTAATCCTAAACCTAAGCCTAACCCTATCCCTAACCCTAACGCTAACCCTAACCTAACCCTAATCCTAACCCTAACCCTAATCTAATCCTAACCCTAACACTAACCATAACACTAACCATAAGCATGAACCTAAACCTAAACCTAACCCTATCCCTAACCGTAACCCTAACCTAGCCCTTACCCTAACCCCTAAACCCTAACCCTAACCCTAAATCTACTGTAACCCTAACCCTAACAATACTCCTAACCTAAACCTAACATAACCCTAACCCAAACCCTAAACCTAACCCTAAATTTAACCCTAATCCTAACCTAACCCTAACCCTAACCTTAACCCTAACCCTAACCAACCCCTAACCCTATCCCTAACCCTAACCCTAACCACAATTCTAATCCTAACCCTAACCCTGACACTAACCCTATCCCTAACCCTAACCATAACTATAACACTAACCATAACCCGCAACCTAACCCTAAGCCTAACCGTAACTTTAAACCTAACCCTAACCTTAACCCTAACTTTAAACCTAAAACATACCCTAAACCTAACTCTAACCATAACCCTAAACCTAACCCTACACCCTAACCCTAACTGTAACCTAACCCTAACCATAAGCCTAACCGTAACCCTAACCATAACACTAACCATAAGCCTAAACCTAACTCAAAACGTAACCCTATCCCTAACCCGAACCCTAAACCTAACCCTAAATTTAATCCTAACCCGAACCTAATCCTAACCCTAACCTTAACCCTAACCCTAACCAAACCCTAACCCTAAACCAAACATTAACCTTAACCCTAACCCTAACCCTAACCCTGACCCAAACCCTAACCCTAACCCTAACCTAACCCTAACCCTATCCCTAACCCTAACCCTAATCCGCACCTAACCCTAACCCTAAACCTAACCCTATCCCTAACCCTAACCCTAATTCTAATGCTGACCCTAAACCTAACCCTAAACCTAATCCTAACTTTAACCCTACCCCTAACCCCAAACATAACCATAACCCTATCCCTAAACGTAACCATAACCCTAACCCTAACCCTAATACTAACGATAACCCTAAACCAAACCCTAACCCTAACCCTATCCCAAAATTTAAACCTAACCCTAACTCTAACCTAACCCTAACCCTAAACCTAACCCTATCCCTAACCCGAACGCTAACCCTAACCCTAACCGTAACCTTAACCCTAACCATAACACTAACCATAAGCATAAACCTAACCCTATACCTAACCCTAACTTTAACCTAACCCTAACCCTAACCCTGACGCTAAATCTACTGTAACCCTAACCCTAACAATACTCCTAACCTAAGGCTAAAATAAGCCTAACCCAAACCCTAAACCTAACCCTAAATTTAATCCGAACCCTACCCTAATCCTAACCCTAACCTTAACCCTAACCCTAACCAAACCCTAACCCTAAACCAAACCTTAACCTTAACCCTAACCCTAACCCTGACCCAAACCCTAACCCTAACCCTAACCTAACCCTAACCCTATCCCTAACCCAAACCCTAATCTGCACCTAACCCTAACCCTAAACCTAACCCTATCCCTAACCCTAACCCTAATTCTAATGCTAACCCTAAACCTAACCCTAAACCTAATCCTAACTTTAACCCTACCTCTAACCCCAAACATAACCATAACCCTATCCCTAAACATAACCATAACCCTAACCCTTACCCTAACCCTAATCTAACCCTAACCCTAACCCTAATACTAGCGATAACCCTAAACCAAACCCTAACCCTAACCCTATCCCAAAATTTAAACCTAACCCTAACTCTAACCTAACCCTAACCCTAAACCTAACCCTATCCCTAACCCGAACGCTAACCCTAACCCTAACCGTAACCTTAACCCTAACCATAACACTAACCATAAGCATAAACCTAACCCTATACCTAACCCTAACTTTAACCTAACATTAACCGTAACCCTAACCCTGACGCTAAATCTACTGTAACCCTAACCCTAACAATACTCCTAACCTAACGCTAACATAAGCCTAATCCAAACCCTAAACCGAACCCTAAATTTAATCCTAACCCTACCCTAATCCTAACCCTAACCTTAACCCTAACCCTAACCAAACCCTAACCCTAAACCAAACCTTGACCTTAACCCTAACCCTAACCCTAACCTTGACCCAAACCCTATCCCTAAACCTAACCATAACTCGCAACCTAACCCTAAGCCTAACCATAACTTTAAGCCTAACCCTAACCCAAACCCTATACCTAACCCTAACTTTAAACATATAACAGACCCTAAACCTAACTCTAACCATAAACCTAACCTAACCCTAACCCCCTAACCCCAACCGTAACCTAACCCTAGCCCTAACCCTAACCATAAGCCTAACCGTAACCTAACCCTAACCCTAACCGTAACCCTAACCATAACACTAACCGTAAGCCTAACCCTAACCCTAACCATAACCATAACTCTAACCCTAACCTAACCCTAACAAAACCCTAACCCTAACCCTATCCCAAAATTCAACCCTAACCCTAACGCTAACCTAACCCTAACCCTAAACCTAACCCTAACCCTAAACCTAAGCCTATCCCTAACCCTACCCCTAACCAACCTTTAACCCTAACGCTAAGTTTAACGTTAACCCTAACCCTAACCCTAATTCTGACCCTAACTAACCCTAACCCTAACGCGAACCCGAACCCTAACCCTAACCCGAACACGAACTCTAACCCGAACCCTAACCCTAACCCTTTCCCTAACTCTAACCCTAACCCTAACCCTAACCCTTACCCTAACCCTAACCCTAAACCCTAACCCTAAACCCTAACCAAACCTTAACCCTAACCCTAATCCTAACCATAAACCCTAACCTAACCCTAACCCTAACGCTAATCCTAACCCTGACCCTAACCCTAAACCTAAACCCTAACCCTAACCCTAAACCTGAACCCTAACCTAACCATAACCTTAACCCTAACTCTAAAAACCCTAACCCTAACCCTAACCCTACTCCTAAACTAAAAACCCTAACCCTAACCCTAACCCTAACCCTATCCCTAAACTAACAATCACCCTAACCCTAACCCTAAAAACCCTAACCCTAACGCTAAAAAACCTAACCCTAAAAACACTAACCCTAATCCCTAACCGTCTAACCCTAACCCGAACCCTAACCCTAACCCTAAACCGGACCCTAAAACTAACCCTAACCGTAACCCTAAACCCTAACCCAAACACTAACCCTAACCCTAACCCGAACCCTAACCCTAACCCTAAACTCAACCAACTTAAATCCTAAACCCTAACCCTACCCTAACCCTAAACCCTAACCCTAAACCCTAACCCTAACCTAAACCCTAACCTACACCATACCCCTAACCCGAACCCTAACTCTAAAAACCCTAACCCTAAGCCTAACGCTAAAAAAACTAACCCTAAAAACACTAACCCTAACCACTAACCCTAACGCAAACCCTAACCCGAACCCTAACTCGAACCCTAACCCGAACCCTAAACCTAACCGTAAACTGAACCCTAAGACTAACCCTAACCGTAACCCTAAACCCTAACCCGAACACTAACCCTAACCCTAACCCGAACCGTAACCCTAAACTCAACCAACCTAACCCTAACCCTGACCCTAACCCTACCCTAACCCTAACACTAAACCCTAACCCTAATCCTAACCCTAACCGTCTAACCCGAACGCTAACCGTCTAACCCTAACCCTAAATCTAATCCTAACCCTAACCCTAAACCTAAACCTAACCCTAAACACTAACCCTAACCCTAGCCCTAAACCCTAACCCTAACCCTAACCCTAAACCGGACCCTAAAACTAACCCTAACCGTAACCCTAAACCCTAACCCAAACACTAACCCTAACCCTAACCCGAACCCTAACCCTAACCCTAACCCTAAACTCAACCAACCTAACCCTGACCCTAACCCTACCCTAACCCTAAACCCTAACCCTAAACCCTAACCCTAACCCTAAGCCTAATCCTAACCCTAACCCTAAACCCTAACCCTAAACCCTAACCCTAACCGTCTAACCCTAACCCTAAGGCTAATCCTAACCCTAACCCTAACCCTAACCCTAAACCCTAACCCTAACCTAAACCCTAACCTACACCATACCCCTAACCCGAACCCTAACTCTAAAAACCCTAACCCTAACCCTAACGCTAAAAAAACTAACCCTAAAAACACTAACCCTAACCACTAACCCTAACGCAAACCCTAACCCGAACCCTAACTCGAACCCTAACCCGAACCCTAAACCTAACCGTAAACTGAACCCTAAGACTAACCCTAACCGTAACCCTAAACCCTAACCCGAACACTAACCCTAACCCTAACCCTAACCCGAACCGTAACCCTAAACTCAACCAACCTAACCCTAACCCTGACCCTAACCCTACCCTAACCCTAACACTAAACCCTAACCCTAATCCTAACCCTAACCGTCTAACCCGAACGCTAACCGTCTAACCCTAACCCTAAATCTAATCCTAACCCTAACCCTAAACCTAAACCCTAACCCTAACCCTAAACCCTAACCCTAAAACCTAACCTAACCATAACCTTAACCCTAACCCTATCCCTAAACTAACAATAACCCTAACCCTAACCCTAAAAACCCTAACCCTAACGCTAAAAAACCTAACCCTAAAAACCCTAACCCTAATCCCTAACCACTAACCCTAACCCGAACCCTAACTCGAACCCTAACCCGAACCTTAACCCTAAACCGAACCCTAAAACTAACCCTAACTGTAACCCTAAACCCTAACCCGAACCCGAACCCTAACCCTAACCCTAAACTCAACCAACCTAACCCTAATCCTGACCCTAACCCTACCCTAACCCTAACCCTAAACCCTAACCCTAAACCTAACCCTAATCCTAACCCTAACCCTAAACCCTAACCCTAAACCCTAACCGTCTAACCCGAACCCTAACCGTCTAACCCGAACCCTAACCTAACCCGAACCCTAACCCGAACCCTAACCCGAACCCGAACCCTAACCCTGACACTAACCAACCCTCACCCTAACCCGAACCCGAACCACAACCCTAACCCGAACCCGAGCCAGAACCCTAACCCGAAACCTAACCCTAACCCTATGCCTAACCCTAAATCTAACCCTAACCCTAACCCTAACCCTAACACTAATCCTAACCCTAACCCTAAACCCTAACCCTAACCCTAACCCTAACCCTAACCCTAAGCATCTAACCCTAACCCTAACCCTAACCCTAAGCGTCTAACCATAACCCTAACCCTATGCCTAACCCTAAATCTAACCCTAACCCTAACACTAACACTAATCCTAACCCTAACCCTAAACCCTAACCCTAACAATAACCCTAAACCCTCACCTGTTGCAACGGAGGGAAGACACAGTCACTCAATATGAGTGATCACCAGACTTCGTTTATTGTCTCTTACAGTCACCTTTTATGCCTTGTTATAATTAGCTCATACATATTACAAAAGTTAAGCTCATTATTGGTTAGTTGCCTAAATACCAAGTCCACCCCTAGTTTCTCTTCTGTAGTTATCTGTTCCCACCTGCAACATTCTTTTCCCACCGAAATCTTCCTGTTATTGTGTAACAAGGACAGCCAAAGACAGTGTAATTTGCTTTACTTCAGATAAGCTGAGAGCGATGTGCATTTTCGTCCAGCCAGCTGGACTATGTCTAAAGACCTTTTTTCAGCTAGCCAGTTATCCACATTAAACCTTACCCTAACCCTATCCCTAACCTTAACCCTAAACTGAAGCAGAATCCTAACCCGAACCCGAACCTGAACCAGAACCAGAACCCTAACCCTAAACCCTAACCCTAACCCTAAACCCTAACCCTAACCCTAAACCTAAACCTAACCCTAAACACTAACCCTAACCCTAGCCCTAAACCCTAACCCTAACCCTAAACCTAAACCCTAACCCTAACCCTAAACCCTAACATAATCCTCACCCTAACCCTAAACCTAACCCTAACTATAACCCTAAACCTAAACCCTAACCCTAACCCTAAACCGGACCCTAAAACTAACCCTAACCGTAACCCTAAACCCTAACCCAAACACTAACCCTAACCCTAACCCGAGCCCGAACCCTAACCCTAACCCTAAACTCAACCAACCTAACCCTGACCCTAACCCTACCCTAACCCTAAACCCTAACCAAACCTTAACCCTAACCCTAATCCTAACCATAAACCCTAACCTAACCCTAACCCTAACGCTAATCCTAACCCTGACCCTAACCCTAAACCTAAACCCTAACCCTAACCCTAAACCTGAACCC
>NC_073732.1:62500-65000 GCF_023634155.1 Falco peregrinus | reverse complement strand
CTAACCCTAACCCTAAACCTAACCCTATCCCTAACCCTAACCCTAATTCTAATGCTGACCCTAAACCTAACCCTAAACCTAATCCTAACTTTAACCCTACCCCTAACCCCAAACATAACCATAACCCTATCCCTAAACGTAACCATAACCCTAACCCTAATCTAACCCTAACCCTAACCCTAATACTAACGATAACCCTAAACCAAACCCTAACCCTAACCCTATCCCAAAATTTAAACCTAACCCTAACTCTAACCTAACCCTAACCCTAAACCTAACCCTATCCCTAACCCGAACGCTAACCCTAACCCTAACCGTAACCTTAACCCTAACCATAACACTAACCATAAGCATAAACCTAACCCTATACCTAACCCTAACTTTAACCTAACCCTAACCCTAACCCTGACGCTAAATATACTGTAACCCTAACCCTAACAATACTCCTAACCTAAGGCTAAAATAAGCCTAACCCAAACCCTAAACCTAACCCTAAATTTAATCCGAACCCTACCCTAATCCTAACCCTAACCTTAACCCTAACCCTAACCAAACCCTAACCCTAAACCAAACCTTAACCTTAACCCTAACCCTAACCCTGACCCAAACCCTAACCCTAACCCTAACCTAACCCTAACCCTATCCCTAACCCTAACCCTAATCTGCACCTAACCCTAACCCTAAACCTAACCCTATCCCTAACCCTAACCCTAATTCTAATGCTAACCCTAAACCTAACCCTAAACCTAATCCTAACTTTAACCCTACCTCTAACCCCAAACATAACCATAACCCTATCCCTAAACATAACCATAACCCTAACCCTTACCCTAACCCTAATCTAACCCTAACCCTAACCCTAATACTAGCGATAACCCTAAACCAAACCCTAACCCTAACCCTATCCCAAAATTTAAACCTAACCCTAACTCTAACCTAACCCTAACCCTAAACCTAACCCTATCCCTAACCCGAACGCTAACCCTAACCCTAACCGTAACCTTAACCCTAACCATAACACTAACCATAAGCATAAACCTAACCCTATACCTAACCCTAACTTTAACCTAACATTAACCGTAACCCTAACCCTGACGCTAAATCTACTGTAACCCTAACCCTAACAATACTCCTAACCTAACGCTAACATAAGCCTAATCCAAACCCTAAACCGAACCCTAAATTTAATCCTAACCCTACCCTAATCCTAACCCTAACCTTAACCCTAACCCTAACCAAACCCTAACCCTAAACCAAACCTTGACCTTAACCCTAACCCTAACCCTAACCTTGACCCAAACCCTATCCCTAAACCTAACCATAACTCGCAACCTAACCCTAAGCCTAACCATAACTTTAAGCCTAACCCTAACCCAAACCCTATCCCTAACCCTAACTTTAAACCTATAACAGACCCTAAACCTAACTCTAACCATAAACCTAACCTAACCCTAACCCCCTAACCCCAACCGTAACCTAACCCTAGCCCTAACCCTAACCATAAGCCTAACCGTAACCTAACCCTAACCCTAACCGTAACCCTAACCATAACACTAACCGTAAGCCTAACCCTAACCCTAACCATAACCATAACTCTAACCCTAACCTAACCCTAACAAAACCCTAACCCTAACCCTATCCCAAAATTCAACCCTAACCCTAACGCTAACCTAACCCTAACCCTAAACCTAACCCTAACCCTAAACCTAAGCCTATCCCTAACCCTACCCCTAACCAACCTTTAACCCTAACGCTAAGCTTAACGTTAACCCTAACCCTAACCCTAATTCTGACCCTAACTAACCCTAACCCTAACGCGAACCCGAACCCTAACCCTAACCCGAACACGAACTCTAACCCGAACCCTAACCCTAACCCTTTCCCTAACTCTAACCCTAACCCTAACCCTAACCCTAACCCTAACCCTAACCCTAAACCCTAACCCTAAACCCTAACCAAACCTTAACCCTAACCCTAATCCTAACCATAAACCCTAACCTAACCCTAACCCTAACGCTAATCCTAACCCTGACCCTAACCCTAAACCTAAACCCTAACCCTAACCCTAAACCTGAACCCTAACCTAACCATAACCTTAACCCTAACTCTAAAAACCCTAACCCTAACCCTAACCCTACTCCTAAACTAAAAACCCTAACCCTAACCCTAACCCTAACCCTATCCCTAAACTAACAATCACCCTAACCCTAACCCTAAAAACCCTAACCCTAACGCTAAAAAACCTAACCCTAAAAACACTAACCCTAATCCCTAACCACTAACCCTAACCCGAACCCTAACCCTAACCCTAAACCGGACCCTAAAACTAACCCTAACCGTAACCCTAAACCCTAACCCAAACACTAACCCTAACCCTAACCCGAACCCTAACCCTAACCCTAAACTCAACCAACTTAAATCCTAAACCCTAACCCTACCCTAACCCTAAACCCTAACCCTAAACCCTAACCCTAACCCTAAGCCTAATCCTAACCCTAAC
>NC_073732.1:45000-57500 GCF_023634155.1 Falco peregrinus | reverse complement strand
TCCGAACCCTAACCCGAACCCTTACTCTAACCCTAACCAATCTAACCCTAAGCCTAACCCTACCCCTAACCCTAACTCCTAACCCTAAACCCTAAACCCTAACCCTAAACACTAACCCTAACCATCTAACCTTAACCCTATGCGTCTAACCCGAACCCGAACCGTAACCCTAACCCGAACCCTAACCCAAACCCTAACCCTGACCCTAACCAAACCTAACCCGAACCCAAACCCAAACTTAACCCTTATCCTAACCCTAAACCGTAACCCTAACCTAACCCTAACCCTCACCCTAACCCTAACCCAAATCCTAACCCTAAAAAC
Source organism: Falco peregrinus (assembly GCF_023634155.1). Lineage (NCBI taxonomy): Eukaryota > Metazoa > Chordata > Aves > Falconiformes > Falconidae > Falco > Falco peregrinus. Next base: position 57,176 of record NC_073732.1, on the reverse strand, counting down.
CCTAACCCTAACCTAACAATAACCCTAAGCCTAACCCTAACCCTGAAAACCCTAACCCTAAAAACACTAACCCTAACCCCTAAACCTAACCGTAACCCGAACCCTAACCCTAAACCCTAACCCTATCCCTAACCCTAACCTTAAACCAAACCCGAACCTGAAACCTAACCCGAACCCTAACCCTAAGCCAAACCCTAAAAACCCTAACCCAAACCCTAACCCAAACCCGAACCCTACCCCTAAACCCTAACTCTTACTCTACCCTAACCCTAAGCCCTAACCCTAACCCTAACCCTAACACTAACCCTTACTCTACCCTAACCCTAAGCCCTAACCCTAACCCTAAACCATAACCCTAAACCCTAACCCTAATCCTAACCCTAACCCTAAACCCTGACTCTGACCCTAACCGTTACCCTAATCCTAACCCTAACCCTAAACCCTAACCCTAACACTAAAGCCTAACCCTAACCCTAACCCTAACCGTCTATCCCTAACCCTAAGCGTCTAACCATAACCCTAAGCCTAACCCTAACCCTGACGCTAACCAACCCTAACCCTAACCCTAACCCTAATCCTAACCCTAACCCTAAACCCTAACCCTAAACCCTAACCATCTAACCCTAACCCTATGCGCCTAACCCTAACCCAAACCCTAACCCTAACCCGAACCCTAAACCCTAACCCTAAAAATCCTAACGCTCACCCTAATGCTAACCCAAATCCGAACCCTAAAAACCCTAACCCTAACCCTAAAAACCCTAATCCTAAAAACCCTAACTCTAACCCCTAACCCGAACCCTAACCCTATCCCTAACCGTAACCCTAACCCGAACGTGAAACCTAACCCAAACCCTAACCCTAACGCGAACCCTAAAATCTCTAACCCTAACCCTAACCCAAACCCTAAAACCGATCCCTACCCCTATACCATAACCCTCGCCCTACCCTAACCCTAAACCCTAACCTTAATCCTAACCCTAACCCTAAACCCTAACCTAACCCTAACCCTAACTCTAACCCTAACCCTAACTCTAACCCTAATCCTAAACCTAAGCCTAACCCTGTCCCTAACCCTAACGTTAACCCTAACCTAACCCTAATCCTAACCCTAACCCTAATCTAATCCTAACCCTAACACTAACCATAACACTAACCATAAGCATGAACCTAAACCTAAACCTAACCCTATCCCTAACCGTAACCCTAACCTAACCCTAACCCTAACCCCTAAACCCTAACCCTAACTGTCTATCCCTAACCCTAAGCGTCTAACCACAACCCTAAGCCTAACCCTAACCCTGATGCTAACCAACCCTAACCCTAACCCTAACCCTAACCCTAATCCTAACCTTAACCCTAAACCCTAACCCTAACCACAATTCTAATACTAACCCTAACCCTGACACTAACCCTATCCCTAACCCTAACCATGACCCGCAACCTAACCCTAAGCCTAACCGTAACTTTAAACCTAACCCTAACCTTAACCCTAACTTTAAACCTAAAACATACCCTAAACCTAACTCTAACCCTAACCCTAACCCTGACCCTACACCCGAACCCTAACCGTAACCTAATCCTAACCCTAACCCTAACCCTAACCCTAACCCTAACCCTAATCGTAACCCTAACCCTAACCCCCTAACCCTAAACCTAATCCTAACCCTAACCCTAACCCTAACCCTACCCTAACCCTAACCCATACCCTAACCCTAACCCTAACCCTAACCCTAACCTAACCCTAACCCGAACCCAAACCCTAACCCTAACCCTAACCCTAACCCTAACCCTAATCATAACACTACCCATAACCCTAAACGTATCCCTAACCGTATCCCTAAACCTAACCCTAACCAAACCCTAACCCTAACCCTAATCCTAACGCTAACCTTTAACCCTAACCCTAACGCTAACCCTAACCGTAACCCTAACCCTTACCGTTACCATAACCCTAACCCTAACCCTGACCCTAACCCTAACCCTAACCCTAAATCTAATGTAACCCTAACCCTAACACTACTCCTAACCTAACCCTAACCTAACCCTAACCCAAACCCTAAACCTAACCCTCAATTTAACGCTAACCCTAACGCTAACCCTAACCCTAACTCTAACCCTAACCCTAACCGTTACTCTAACCCTAACCCTAACCCTGACGCTAACCCTACCCCTAACCCTAACCATAACCATAACATTAACGTTAACCCTATACCTAACCCTAAGCCTAATCCTAACTTTAAATTTAACCATAACCCAAACCCCAACCCTAACACAAACCCTAATCCTAACCCTAACCATAACACTAACCCTAACCCTAACCCTGAACCTAACCCTATCCCTAACCATAAGACTAACCATAACACTAAACCTAACCCTAAGCCTAACCGTAACTTTAAACGTAACCCTAACCCAAACCCGAACCATAACCCTAACCCTAACTTTAAACGTAAACCTGACCCTAAACCTAAACCTGAATCTAACCCTAACTCTATCTTTAAACCTAACCGTAACCCTAATCCTAACCTAACCCTATCCCTAACCCAAACCCTAACCCTAACTGAAAATTTAACCCTAACCCTAAACCTACCCTAACCTAACCCTAACCCTAAACCTACCCCTAACCCTAACCCTAACCTAACCCTAACCCTAACTCTAACCCTAACCCTAACTCTAACCCTAATCCTAAACCTAAGCCTAACCCTATCCCTAACCCTAACGCTAACCCTAACCTAACCCTAATCCTAACCCTAACCCTAATCTAATCCTAACCCTAACACTAACCATAACACTAACCATAAGCATGAACCTAAACCTAAACCTAACCCTATCCCTAACCGTAACCCTAACCTAGCCCTTACCCTAACCCCTAAACCCTAACCCTAACCCTAAATCTACTGTAACCCTAACCCTAACAATACTCCTAACCTAAACCTAACATAACCCTAACCCAAACCCTAAACCTAACCCTAAATTTAACCCTAATCCTAACCTAACCCTAACCCTAACCTTAACCCTAACCCTAACCAAACCCTAAACCTAGCCCTACCCCTAACCTTATCCTTAACCCTAACCCTATCCCTAACCCTAACCCTAATCACAATTCTAATCCTAACCCTAACCCTGACACTAACCCTATCCCTAACCCTAACCATAACTATAACACTAACCATAACCCGCAACCTAACCCTAAGCCTAACCGTAACTTTAAACCTAACCCTAACCTTAACCCTAACTTTAAACCTAAAACATACCCTAAACCTAACTCTAACCATAACCCTAAACCTAACCCTACACCCTAACCCTAACCGTAACCTAACCCTAACCATAAGCCTAACCGTAACCCTAACCATAACACTAAACCTAACCATAAGCCTAAACCTAACTCAAAACGTAACCCTATCCCTAACCCGAACCCTAAACCTAACCCTAAATTTAATCCTAACCCGAACCTAATCCTAACCCTAACCTTAACCCTAACCCTAACCAAACCCTAACCCTAAACCAAACATTAACCTTAACCCTAACCCTAACCCTAACCCTGACCCAAACCCTAACCCTAACCCTAACCTAACCCTAACCCTATCCCTAACCCTAACCCTAATCCGCACCTAACCCTAACCCTAAACCTAACCCTATCCCTAACCCTAACCCTAATTCTAATGCTGACCCTAAACCTAACCCTAAACCTAATCCTAACTTTAACCCTACCCCTAACCCCAAACATAACCATAACCCTATCCCTAAACGTAACCATAACCCTAACCCTAATCTAACCCTAACCCTAACCCTAATACTAACGATAACCCTAAACCAAACCCTAACCCTAACCCTATCCCAGAATTTAAACCTAACCCTAACCCTAACCTAACCCTAACCCTAAACCTAACCCTATCCCTAACCCGAACGCTAACCCTAACCCTAACCGTAACCTTAACCCTAACCATAACACTAACCATAAGCATAAACCTAACCCTATACCTAACCCTAACTTTAACCTAACCCTAACCCTAACCCTGACGCTAAATCTACTGTAACCCTAACCCTAACAATACTCCTAACCTAAGGCTAAAATAAGCCTAATCCAAACCCTAAACCTAACCCTAAATTTAATCCGAACCCTACCCTAATCCTAACCCTAACCTTAACCCTAACCCTAACCAAACCCTAACCCTAAACCAAACCTTAACCTTAACCCTAACCCTAACCCTGACCCAAACCCTAACCCTAACCCTAACCTAACCCTAACCCTATCCCTAACCCTAACCCTAATCTGCACCTAACCCTAACCCTAAACCTAACCCTATCCCTAACCCTAACCCTAATTCTAATGCTAACCCTAAACCTAACCCTAAACCTAATCCTAACTTTAACCCTACCTCTAACCCCAAACATAACCATAACCCTATCCCTAAACATAACCATAACCCTAACCCTTACCCTAACCCTAATCTAACCCTAACCCTAACCCTAATACTAGCGATAACCCTAAACCAAACCCTAACCCTAACCCTATCCCAAAATTTAAACCTAACCCTAACTCTAACCTAACCCTAACCCTAAACCTAACCCTATCCCTAACCCGAACGCTAACCCTAACCCTAACCGTAACCTTAACCCTAACCATAACACTAACCATAAGCATAAACCTAACCCTATACCTAACCCTAACTTTAACCTAACATTAACCGTAACCCTAACCCTGACGCTAAATCTACTGTAACCCTAACCCTAACAATACTCCTAACCTAACGCTAACATAAGCCTAATCCAAACCCTAAACCGAACCCTAAATTTAATCCTAACCCTACCCTAATCCTAACCCTAACCTTAACCCTAACCCTAACCAAACCCTAACCCTAAACCAAACCTTGACCTTAACCCTAACCCTAACCCTAACCTTGACCCAAACCCTATCCCTAAACCTAACCATAACTCGCAACCTAACCCTAAGCCTAACCATAACTTTAAGCCTAACCCTAACCCAAACCCTATCCCTAACCCTAACTTTAAACCTATAACAGACCCTAAACCTAACTCTAACCATAAACCTAACCTAACCCTAACCCCCTAACCCCAACCGTAACCTAACCCTAGCCCTAACCCTAACCATAAGCCTAACCGTAACCTAACCCTAACCCTAACCGTAACCCTAACCATAACACTAACCGTAAGCCTAACCCTAACCCTAACCATAACCATAACTCTAACCCTAACCTAACCCTAACAAAACCCTAACCCTAACCCTATCCCAAAATTCAACCCTAACCCTAACGCTAACCTAACCCTAACCCTAAACCTAACCCTAACCCTAAACCTAAGCCTATCCCTAACCCTACCCCTAACCAACCTTTAACCCTAACGCTAAGCTTAACGTTAACCCTAACCCTAACCCTAATTCTGACCCTAACTAACCCTAACCCTAACGCGAACCCGAACCCTAACCCTAACCCTAACACGAACTCTAACCCGAACCCTAACCCTAACCCTTTCCCTAACTCTAACCCTAACCCTAACCCTAACCCTTACCCTAACCCTAACCCTAAACCCTAACCCTAAACCCTAACCAAACCTTAACCCTAACCCTAATCCTAACCATAAACCCTAACCTAACCCTAACCCTAACGCTAATCCTAACCCTGACCCTAACCCTAAACCTAAACCCTAACCCTAACCCTAAACCTGAACCCTAACCTAACCATAACCTTAACCCTAACTCTAAAAACCCTAACCCTAACCCTAACCCTACTCCTAAACTAAAAACCCTAACCCTAACCCTAACCCTAACCCTATCCCTAAACTAACAATCACCCTAACCCTAACCCTAAAAACCCTAACCCTAACGCTAAAAAACCTAACCCTAAAAACACTAACCCTAATCCCTAACCACTAACCCTAACCCGAACCCTAACCCTAACCCTAAACCGGACCCTAAAACTAACCCTAACCGTAACCCTAAACCCTAACCCAAACACTAACCCTAACCCTAACCCGAACCCTAACCCTAACCCTAAACTCAACCAACTTAAATCCTAAACCCTAACCCTACCCTAACCCTAAACCCTAACCCTAAACCCTAACCCTAACCCTAAGCCTAATCCTAACCCTAACCCTAAACCCTAACCCTAAACCCTAACCGTCTAACCCTAACCCTAAGGCTAATCCTAACCCTAACCCTAACCCTAACCCTAAACCCTAACCCTAACCTAAACCCTAACCTACACCATACCCCTAACCCGAACCCTAACTCTAAAAACCCTAACCCTAACCCTAACGCTAAAAAAACTAACCCTAAAAACACTAACCCTAACCACTAACCCTAACGCAAACCCTAACCCGAACCCTAACTCGAACCCTAACCCGAACCCTAAACCTAACCGTAAACTGAACCCTAAGACTAACCCTAACCGTAACCCTAAACCCTAACCCGAACACTAACCCTAACCCTAACCCTAACCCGAACCGTAACCCTAAACTCAACCAACCTAACCCTAACCCTGACCCTAACCCTACCCTAACCCTAACACTAAACCCTAACCCTAATCCTAACCCTAACCGTCTAACCCGAACGCTAACCGTCTAACCCTAACCCTAAATCTAATCCTAACCCTAACCCTAAACCTAAACCCTAACCCTAACCCTAAACCCTAACCCTAAAACCTAACCTAACCATAACCTTAACCCTAACACTATCCCTAACTCTAAAAACCCTAACCCTAACCCTAATCCTAAACTAAAAAACCTCACCCTAGCCCTAACTCTAACCCTATCCCTAAACTAACAATAACCCTAACCCTAACCCTAAAAACCCTAACCCTAACGCTAAAAAACCTAACCCTAAAAACCCTAACCCTAATCCCTACTAACCCTAACCCGAACCCTAACTCGAACCCTAACCCGAACCTTAACCCTAAACCGAACCCTAAAACTAACCCTAACTGTAACCCTAAACCCTAACCCGAACCCGAACCCTAACCCTAACCCTAAACTCAACCAACCTAACCCTAATCCTGACCCTAACCCTACCCTAACCCTAACCCTAAACCCTAACCCTAAACCTAACCCTAATCCTAACCCTAACCCTAAACCCTAACCCTAAACCCTAACCGTCTAACCCGAACCCTAACCGTCTAACCCTAACCCTAACCTAACCCGAACCCTAACCCGAACCCTAACCCGAACCCGAACCCTAACCCTGACACTAACCAACCCTCACCCTAACCCGAACCCGAACCACAACCCTAACCCGAACCCGAGCCAGAACCCTAACCCGAAACCTAACCCTAACCCTATGCCTAACCCTAAATCTAACCCTAACCCTAACCCTAACCCTAACACTAATCCTAACCCTAACCCCTAAACCCTAACCCTAACCCTAACCCTAACCCTAACCCTAAGCATCTAACCCTAACCCTAACCCTAACCCTAAGCGTCTAACCATAACCCTAACCCTATGCCTAACCCTAAATCTAACCCTAACCCTAACACTAACACTAATCCTAACCCTAACCCTAAACCCTAACCCTAACACTAACCCTAAACCCTCACCTGTTGCAACGGAGGGAAGACACAGTCACTCAATATGAGTGATCACCAGACTTCGTTTATTGTCTCTTACAGTCACCTTTTATGCCTTGTTATAATTAGCTCATACATATTACAAAAGTTAAGCTCATTATTGGTTAGTTGCCTAAATACCAAGTCCACCCCTAGTTTCTCTTCTGTAGTTATCTGTTCCCACCTGCAACATTCTTTTCCCACCGAAATCTTCCTGTTATTGTGTAACAAGGACAGCCAAAGACAGTGTATTTTGCTTTACTTCAGATAAGCTGAGAGCGATGTGCATTTTCGTCCAGCCAGCTGGACTATGTCTAAAGACCTTTTTTCAGCTAGCCAGTTATCCACATTAAACCTTACCCTACACCCTATCCCTAACCTTAACCCTAAACTGAAGCAGAATCCTAACCCGAACCCGAACCTGAACCAGAACCATAACCCTAACCCTAAACCCTAACCCTAACCCTAAACCCTAACCCTAACCCTAAACCTAAACCTAACCCTAAACACTAACCCTAACCCTAGCCCTAAACCCTAACCCTAACCCTAAACCTAAACCCTAACCCTAACCCTAAACCCTAACATAATCCTCACCCTAACCCTAAACCTAACCCTAACTATAACCCTAAACCTAAACCCTAACCCTAACCCTAAACCGGACCCTAAAACTAACCCTAACCGTAACCCTAAACCCTAACCCAAACACTAACCCTAACCCTAACCCGAGCCCGAACCCTAACCCTAACCCTAAACTCAACCAACCTAACCCTGACCCTAACCCTACCCTAACCCTAAACCCTAACCTAACCCTAACCCTAACTCTAACCCTAACCCTAACTCTAACCCTAATCCTAAACCTAAGCCTAACCCTATCCCTAACCCTAACGCTAACCCTAACCTAACCCTAATCCTAACCCTAACCCTAATCTAATCCTAACCCTAACACTAACCATAACACTAACCATAAGCATGAACCTAAACCTAAACCTAACCCTATCCCTAACCGTAACCCCTAACCTAGCCCTTACCCTAACCCCTAAACCCTAACCCTAACCCTAAATCTACTGTAACCCTAACCCTAACAATACTCCTAACCTAAACCTAACATAACCCTAACCCAAACCCTAAACCTAACCCTAAATTTAACCCTAATCCTAACCTAACCCTAACCCTAACCTTAACCCTAACCCTAACCAAACCCTAACCCTATCCCCTAACCCTAACCCTAACCACAATTCTAATCCTAACCCTAACCCTGACACTAACCCTATCCCTAACCCTAACCATAACTATAACACTAACCATAACCCGCAACCTAACCCTAAGCCTAACCGTAACTTTAAACCTAACCCTAACCTTAACCCTAACTTTAAACCTAAAACATACCCTAAACCTAACTCTAACCATAACCCTAAACCTAACCCTACACCCTAACCCTAACCGTAACCTAACCCTAACCATAAGCCTAACCGTAACCCTAACCATACACCCTAACCATAAGCCTAAACCTAACTCAAAACGTAACCCTATCCCTAACCCGAACCCTAAACCTAACCCTAAATTTAATCCTAACCCGAACCTAATCCTAACCCTAACCTTAACCCTAAACCTAACCAAACCCTAACCCTAAACCAAACATTAACCTTAACCCTAACCCTAACCCTAACCCTGACCCAAACCCTAACCCTAACCCTAACCTAACCCTAACCCTATCCCTAACCCTAACCCTAATCCGCACCTAACCCTAACCCTAAACCTAACCCTATCCCTAACCCTAACCCTAATTCTAATGCTGACCCTAAACCTAACCCTAAACCTAATCCTAACTTTAAACCCTACCCCTAACCCCAAACATAACCATAACCCTATCCCTAAACGTAACCATAACCCTAACCCTAATCTAACCCTAACCCTAACCCTAATACTAACGATAACCCTAAACCAAACCCTAACCCTAACCCTATCCCAAAATTTAAAACCTAACCCTAACTCTAACCTAACCCTAACCCTAAACCTAACCCTATCCCTAACCCGAACGCTAACCCTAACCCTAACCGTAACCTTAACCCTAACCATAACACTAACCATAAGCATAAACCTAACCCTATACCTAACCCTAACTTTAACCTAACATTAACCGTAACCCTAACCCTGACGCTAAATCTACTGTAACCCTAACCCTAACAATACTCCTAACCTAACGCTAACATAAGCCTAATCCAAACCCTAAACCGAACCCTAAATTTAATCCTAACCCTACCCTAATCCTAACCCTAACCTTAACCCTAACCCTAACCAAACCCTAACCCTAAACCAAACCTTGACCTTAACCCTAACCCTAACCCTAACCTTGACCCAAACCCTATCCCTAAACCTAACCATAACTCGCAACCTAACCCTAAGCCTAACCATAACTTTAAGCCTAACCCTAACCCAAACCCTATCCCTAACCCTAACTTTAAACCTATAACAGACCCTAAACCTAACTCTAACCATAAACCTAACCTAACCCTAACCCCCTAACCCCAACCGTAACCTAACCCTAACCCTAACCCTAACCATAAGCCTAACCGTAACCTAACCCTAACCCTAACCGTAACCCTAACCATAACACTAACCGTAAGCCTAACCCTAACCCTAACCATAACCATAACTCTAACCCTAACCTAACCCTAACAAAACCCTAACCCTAACCCTATCCCAAAATTCAACCCTAACCCTAACGCTAACCTAACCCTAACCCTAAACCTAACCCTAACCCTAAACCTAAGCCTATCCCTAACCCTACCCCTAACCAACCTTTAACCCTAACGCTAAGCTTAACGTTAACCCTAACCCTAACCCTAATTCTGACCCTAACTAACCCTAACCCTAACGCGAACCCGAACCCTAACCCTAACCCGAACACGAACTCTAACCCGAACCCTAACCCTAACCCTTTCCCTAACTCTAACCCTAACCCTAACCCTAACCCTTACCCTAACCCTAACCCTAAACCCTAACCCTAAACCCTAACCAAACCTTAACCCTAACCCTAATCCTAACCATAAACCCTAACCTAACCCTAACCCTAACGCTAATCCTAACCCTGACCCTAACCCTAAACCTAAACCCTAACCCTAACCCTAAACCTGAACCCTAACCTAACCATAACCTTAACCCTAACTCTAAAAACCCTAACCCTAACCCTAACCCTACTCCTAAACTAAAAACCCTAACCCTAACCCTAACCCTAACCCTATCCCTAAACTAACAATCACCCTAACCCTAACCCTAAAAACCCTAACCCTAACGCTAAAAAACCTAACCCTAAAAACACTAACCCTAATCCCTAACCACTAACCCTAACCCGAACCCTAACCCTAACCCTAAACCGGACCCTAAAACTAACCCTAACCGTAACCCTAAACCCTAACCCAAACACTAACCCTAACCCTAACCCGAACCCTAACCCTAACCCTAAACTCAACCAACTTAAATCCTAAACCCTAACCCTACCCTAACCCTAAACCCTAACCCTAAACCCTAACCCTAACCCTAAGCCTAATCCTAACCCTAACCCTAAACCCTAACCCTAAACCCTAACCGTCTAACCCTAACCCTAAGGCTAATCCTAACCCTAACCCTAACCCTAACCCTAAACCCTAACCCTAACCTAAACCCTAACCTACACCATACCCCTAACCCGAACCCTAACTCTAAAAACCCTAACCCTAACCCTAACGCTAAAAAAACTAACCCTAAAAACACTAACCCTAACCACTAACCCTAACGCAAACCCTAACCCGAACCCTAACTCGAACCCTAACCCGAACCCTAAACCTAACCGTAAACTGAACCCTAAGACTAACCCTAACCGTAACCCTAAACCCTAACCCGAACACTAACCCTAACCCTAACCCTAACCCGAACCGTAACCCTAAACTCAACCAACCTAACCCTAACCCTGACCCTAACCCTACCCTAACCCTAACACTAAACCCTAACCCTAATCCTAACCCTAACCGTCTAACCCGAACGCTAACCGTCTAACCCTAACCCTAAATCTAATCCTAACCCTAACCCTAAACCTAAACCCTAACCCTAACCCTAAACCCTAACCCTAAAACCTAACCTAACCATAACCTTAACCCTAACACTATCCCTAACTCTAAAAACCCTAACCCTAACCCTAATCCTAAACTAAAAAACCTCACCCTAGCCCTAACTCTAACCCTATCCCTAAACTAACAATAACCCTAACCCTAACCCTAAAAACCCTAACCCTAACGCTAAAAAACCTAACCCTAAAAACCCTAACCCTAATCCCTAACCACTAACCCTAACCCGAACCCTAACTCGAACCCTAACCCGAACCTTAACCCTAAACCGAACCCTAAAACTAACCCTAACTGTAACCCTAAACCCTAACCCGAACCCGAACCCTAACCCTAACCCTAAACTCAACCAACCTAACCCTAATCCTGACCCTAACCCTACCCTAACCCTAACCCTAAACCCTAACCCTAAACCTAACCCTAATCCTAACCCTAACCCTAAACCCTAACCCTAAACCCTAACCGTCTAACCCGAACCCTAACCGTCTAACCCTAACCCTAACCTAACCCGAACCCTAACCC
>NC_073732.1:32500-40000 GCF_023634155.1 Falco peregrinus | reverse complement strand
CCCTAAAAATCCTAACGCTCACCCTAATGCTAACCCAAATCCGAACCCTAAAAACCCTAACCCTAACCCTAAAAACCCTAATCCTAAAAACCCTAACTCTAACCCCTAACCCGAAACCTAACCCTATCCCTAACCGTAACCCTAACCCGAACGTGAAACCTAACCCAAACCCTAACCCTAACGCGAACCCTAAAATCTCTAACCCTAACCCTAACCCAAACCCTAAAACCGATCCCTACCCCTATACCATAACCCTCGCCCTACCCTAACCCTAAACCCTAACCTTAATCCTAACCCTAACCCTAAACCCTAACCTAACCCTAACCCTAACTCTAACCCTAACCCTAACTCTAACCCTAATCCTAAACCTAAGCCTAACCCTATCCCTAACCCTAACGTTAACCCTAACCTAACCCTAATCCTAACCCTAACCCTAATCTAATCCTAACCCTAACACTAACCATAACACTAACCATAAGCATGAACCTAAACCTAAACCTAACCCTATCCCTAACCGTAACCCTAACCTAACCCTAACCCTAACCCCTAAACCCTAACCCTAACTGTCTATCCCTAACCCTAAGCGTCTAACCACAACCCTAAGCCTAACCCTAACCCTGATGCTAACCAACCCTAACCCTAACCCTAACCCTAACCCTAATCCTAACCTTAACCCTAAACCCTAACCCTAACCACAATTCTAATCCTAACCCTAACCCTGACACTAACCCTATCCCTAACCCTAACCATGACCCGCAACCTAACCCTAAGCCTAACCGTAACTTTAAACCTAACCCTAACCTTAACCCTAACTTTAAACCTAAAACATACCCTAAACCTAACTCTAACCCTAACCCTAACCCTAACCCTACACCCGAACCCTAACCGTAACCTAATCCTAACCCTAACCCTAACCCTAACCCTAACCCTAACCCTAATCTTAACCCTAACCCTAACCCCCTAACCCTAAACCTAATCCTAACCCTAACCCTAACCCTAACCCTACCCTAACCCTAACCCATACCCTAACCCTAACCCTAACCCTAACCCTAACCTAACCCTAACCCGAACCCAAACCCTAACCCTAACCCTAACCCTAACCCTAACCCTAACCATAACACTACCCATAACCCTAAACGTATCCCTAACCGTATCCCTAAACCTAACCCTAACCAAACCCTAACCCTAACCCTAATCCTAACGCTAACCTTTAACCCTAACCCTAACGCTAACCCTAACCGTAACCCTAACCCTTACCGTTACCATAACCCTAACCCTAACCCTGACCCTAACCCTAACCCTAACCCTAAATCTAATGTAACCCTAACCCTAACACTACTCCTAACCTAACCCTAACCTAACCCTAACCCAAACCCTAAACCTAACCCTCAATTTAACGCTAACCCTAACGCTAACCCTAACCCTAACTCTAACCCTAACCCTAACCGTTACTCTAACCCTAACCCTAACCCTGACGCTAACCCTACCCCTAACCCTAACCATAACCATAACATTAACGTTAACCCTATACCTAACCCTAAGCCTAATCCTAACTTTAAATTTAACCATAACCCAAACCCCAACCCTAACACAAACCCTAATCCTAACCCTAACCATAACACTAACCCTAACCCTAACCCTGAACCTAACCCTATCCCTAACCATAAGACTAACCATAACACTAAACCTAACCCTAAGCCTAACCGTAACTTTAAACGTAACCCTAACCCAAACCCGAACCATAACCCTAACCCTAACTTTAAACGTAAACCTGACCCTAAACCTAAACCTGAATCTAACCCTAACTCTATCTTTAAACCTAACCCTAACCCTAATCCTAACCTAACCCTATCCCTAACCCAAACCCTAACCCTAACTGAAAATTTAACCCTAACCCTAAACCTACCCTAACCTAACCCTAACCCTAAACCTACCCCTAACCCTAACCCTAACCTAACCCTAACCCTAACTCTAACCCTAACCCTAACTCTAACCCTAATCCTAAACCTAAGCCTAACCCTATCCCTAACCCTAACGCTAACCCTAACCTAACCCTAATCCTAACCCTAACCCTAATCTAATCCTAACCCTAACACTAACCATAACACTAACCATAAGCATGAACCTAAACCTAAACCTAACCCTATCCCTAACCGTAACCCTAACCTAGCCCTTACCCTAACCCCTAAACCCTAACCCTAACCCTAAATCTACTGTAACCCTAACCCTAACAATACTCCTAACCTAAACCTAACATAACCCTAACCCAAACCCTAAACCTAACCCTAAATTTAACCCTAATCCTAACCTAACCCTAACCCTAACCTTAACCCTAACCCTAACCAAACCCTAAACCTAGCCCTACCCCTAACCTTATCCTTAACCCTAACCCTATCCCTAACCCTAACCCTAATCACAATTCTAATCCTAACCCTAACCCTGACACTAACCCTATCCCTAACCCTAACCATAACTATAACACTAACCATAACCCGCAACCTAACCCTAAGCCTAACCGTAACTTTAAACCTAACCCTAACCTTAACCCTAACTTTAAACCTAAAACATACCCTAAACCTAACTCTAACCATAACCCTAAACCTAACCCTACACCCTAACCCTAACCGTAACCTAACCCTAACCATAAGCCTAACCGTAACCCTAACCATAACACTAAACCTAACCATAAGCCTAAACCTAACTCAAAACGTAACCCTATCCCTAACCCGAACCCTAAACCTAACCCTAAATTTAATCCTAACCCGAACCTAATCCTAACCCTAACCTTAACCCTAACCCTAACCAAACCCTAACCCTAAACCAAACATTAACCTTAACCCTAACCCTAACCCTAACCCTGACCCAAACCCTAACCCTAACCCTAACCTAACCCTAACCCTATCCCTAACCCTAACCCTAATCCGCACCTAACCCTAACCCTAAACCTAACCCTATCCCTAACCCTAACCCTAATTCTAATGCTGACCCTAAACCTAACCCTAAACCTAATCCTAACTTTAACCCTACCCCTAACCCCAAACATAACCATAACCCTATCCCTAAACGTAACCATAACCCTAACCCTAATCTAACCCTAACCCTAACCCTAATACTAACGATAACCCTAAACCAAACCCTAACCCTAACCCTATCCCAAAATTTAAACCTAACCCTAACCCTAACCTAACCCTAACCCTAAACCTAACCCTATCCCTAACCCGAACGCTAACCCTAACCCTAACCGTAACCTTAACCCTAACCATAACACTAACCATAAGCATAAACCTAACCCTATACCTAACCCTAACTTTAACCTAACCCTAACCCTAACCCTGACGCTAAATCTACTGTAACCCTAACCCTAACAATACTCCTAACCTAAGGCTAAAATAAGCCTAATCCAAACCCTAAACCTAACCCTAAATTTAATCCGAACCCTACCCTAATCCTAACCCTAACCTTAACCCTAACCCTAACCAAACCCTAACCCTAAACCAAACCTTAACCTTAACCCTAACCCTAACCCTGACCCAAACCCTAACCCTAACCCTAACCTAACCCTAACCCTATCCCTAACCCTAACCCTAATCTGCACCTAACCCTAACCCTAAACCTAACCCTATCCCTAACCCTAACCCTAATTCTAATGCTAACCCTAAACCTAACCCTAAACCTAATCCTAACTTTAACCCTACCTCTAACCCCAAACATAACCATAACCCTATCCCTAAACATAACCATAACCCTAACCCTTACCCTAACCCTAATCTAACCCTAACCCTAACCCTAATACTAGCGATAACCCTAAACCAAACCCTAACCCTAACCCTATCCCAAAATTTAAACCTAACCCTAACTCTAACCTAACCCTAACCCTAAACCTAACCCTATCCCTAACCCGAACGCTAACCCTAACCCTAACCGTAACCTTAACCCTAACCATAACACTAACCATAAGCATAAACCTAACCCTATACCTAACCCTAACTTTAACCTAACATTAACCGTAACCCTAACCCTGACGCTAAATCTACTGTAACCCTAACCCTAACAATACTCCTAACCTAACGCTAACATAAGCCTAATCCAAACCCTAAACCGAACCCTAAATTTAATCCTAACCCTACCCTAATCCTAACCCTAACCTTAACCCTAACCCTAACCAAACCCTAACCCTAAACCAAACCTTGACCTTAACCCTAACCCTAACCCTAACCTTGACCCAAACCCTATCCCTAAACCTAACCATAACTCGCAACCTAACCCTAAGCCTAACCATAACTTTAAGCCTAACCCTAACCCAAACCCTATCCCTAACCCTAACTTTAAACCTATAACAGACCCTAAACCTAACTCTAACCATAAACCTAACCTAACCCTAACCCCCTAACCCCAACCGTAACCTAACCCTAGCCCTAACCCTAACCATAAGCCTAACCGTAACCTAACCCTAACCCTAACCGTAACCCTAACCATAACACTAACCGTAAGCCTAACCCTAACCCTAACCATAACCATAACTCTAACCCTAACCTAACCCTAACAAAACCCTAACCCTAACCCTATCCCAAAATTCAACCCTAACCCTAACGCTAACCTAACCCTAACCCTAAACCTAACCCTAACCCTAAACCTAAGCCTATCCCTAACCCTACCCCTAACCAACCTTTAACCCTAACGCTAAGCTTAACGTTAACCCTAACCCTAACCCTAATTCTGACCCTAACTAACCCTAACCCTAACGCGAACCCGAACCCTAACCCTAACCCTAACACGAACTCTAACCCGAACCCTAACCCTAACCCTTTCCCTAACTCTAACCCTAACCCTAACCCTAACCCTTACCCTAACCCTAACCCTAAACCCTAACCCTAAACCCTAACCAAACCTTAACCCTAACCCTAATCCTAACCATAAACCCTAACCTAACCCTAACCCTAACGCTAATCCTAACCCTGACCCTAACCCTAAACCTAAACCCTAACCCTAACCCTAAACCTGAACCCTAACCTAACCATAACCTTAACCCTAACTCTAAAAACCCTAACCCTAACCCTAACCCTACTCCTAAACTAAAAACCCTAACCCTAACCCTAACCCTAACCCTATCCCTAAACTAACAATCACCCTAACCCTAACCCTAAAAACCCTAACCCTAACGCTAAAAAACCTAACCCTAAAAACACTAACCCTAATCCCTAACCACTAACCCTAACCCGAACCCTAACCCTAACCCTAAACCGGACCCTAAAACTAACCCTAACCGTAACCCTAAACCCTAACCCAAACACTAACCCTAACCCTAACCCGAACCCTAACCCTAACCCTAAACTCAACCAACTTAAATCCTAAACCCTAACCCTACCCTAACCCTAAACCCTAACCCTAACCCTAAGCCTAATCCTAACCCTAACCCTAAACCCTAACCCTAAACCCTAACCGTCTAACCCTAACCCTAAGGCTAATCCTAACCCTAACCCTAACCCTAACCCTAAACCCTAACCCTAACCTAAACCCTAACCTACACCATACCCCTAACCCGAACCCTAACTCTAAAAACCCTAACCCTAACCCTAACGCTAAAAAAACTAACCCTAAAAACACTAACCCTAACCACTAACCCTAACGCAAACCCTAACCCGAACCCTAACTCGAACCCTAACCCGAACCCTAAACCTAACCGTAAACTGAACCCTAAGACTAACCCTAACCGTAACCCTAAACCCTAACCCGAACACTAACCCTAACCCTAACCCTAACCCGAACCGTAACCCTAAACTCAACCAACCTAACCCTAACCCTGACCCTAACCCTACCCTAACCCTAACACTAAACCCTAACCCTAATCCTAACCCTAACCGTCTAACCCGAACGCTAACCGTCTAACCCTAACCCTAAATCTAATCCTAACCCTAACCCTAAACCTAAACCCTAACCCTAACCCTAAACCCTAACCCTAAAACCTAACCTAACCATAACCTTAACCCTAACACTATCCCTAACTCTAAAAACCCTAACCCTAACCCTAATCCTAAACTAAAAAACCTCACCCTAGCCCTAACTCTAACCCTATCCCTAAACTAACAATAACCCTAACCCTAACCCTAAAAACCCTAACCCTAACGCTAAAAAACCTAACCCTAAAAACCCTAACCCTAATCCCTAACCACTAACCCTAACCCGAACCCTAACTCGAACCCTAACCCGAACCTTAACCCTAAACCGAACCCTAAAACTAACCCTAACTGTAACCCTAAACCCTAACCCGAACCCGAACCCTAACCCTAACCCTAAACTCAACCAACCTAACCCTAATCCTGACCCTAACCCTACCCTAACCCTAACCCTAAACCCTAACCCTAAACCTAACCCTAATCCTAACCCTAACCCTAAACCCTAACCCTAAACCCTAACCGTCTAACCCGAACCCTAACCGTCTAACCCTAACCCTAACCTAACCCGAACCCTAACCCGAACCCTAACCCGAACCCGAACCCTAACCCTGACACTAACCAACCCTCACCCTAACCCGAACCCGAACCACAACCCTAACCCGAACCCGAGCCAGAACCCTAACCCGAAACCTAACCCTAACCCTATGCCTAACCCTAAATCTAACCCTAACCCTAACCCTAACCCTAACACTAATCCTAACCCTAACCCTAAACCCTAACCCTAACCCTAACCCTAACCCTAACCCTAAGCATCTAACCCTAACCCTAACCCTAACCCTAAGCGTCTAACCATAACCCTAACCCTATGCCTAACCCTAAATCTAACCCTAACCCTAACACTAACACTAATCCTAACCCTAACCCTAAACCCTAACCCTAACACTAACCCTAAACCCTCACCTGTTGCAACGGAGGGAAGACACAGTCACTCAATATGAGTGATCACCAGACTTCGTTTATTGTCTCTTACAGTCACCTTTTATGCCTTGTTATAATTAGCTCATACATATTACAAAAGTTAAGCTCATTATTGGTTAGTTGCCTAAATACCAAGTCCACCCCTAGTTTCTCTTCTGTAGTTATCTGTTCCCACCTGCAACATTCTTTTCCCACCGAAATCTTCCTGTTATTGTGTAACAAGGACAGCCAAAGACAGTGTATTTTGCTTTACTTCAGATAAGCTGAGAGCGATGTGCATTTTCGTCCAGCCAGCTGGACTATGTCTAAAGACCTTTTTTCAGCTAGCCAGTTATCCACATTAAACCTTACCCTAACCCTATCCCTAACCTTAACCCTAAACTGAAGCAGAATCCTAACCCGAACCCGAACCTGAACCAGAACCATAACCCTAACCCTAAACCCTAACCCTAACCCTAAACCCTAACCCTAACCCTAAACCTAAACCTAACCCTAAACACTAACCCTAACCCTAGCCCTAAACCCTAACCCTAACCCTAAACCTAAACCCTAACCCTAACCCTAAACCCTAACATAATCCTCACCCTAACCCTAAACCTAACCCTAACTATAACCCTAAACCTAAACC
>NC_073732.1:0-25000 GCF_023634155.1 Falco peregrinus | reverse complement strand
AATTATCTTTCGCTAGGTGGCAGCAGCGCTCCACCAACAGGGCCGGATGCAGTACCCTAATATATTTCGCTAGATGGCAGCAGCGCTCCACCAACAGGGCCGGATGCAGTACCCATTAAAATTTCGCTAGGCGGCAGCAGCGCTCCACCAACCGGGCGGCTGCAGTACCCATTTATATTTCGCTAGGTGGCAGCAGCGCTCCACCAACAGGGCCGGCTGCAGTACCCAAATATATTTCGCTAGATGGCAGCAGCGCTCCACCAACCGGGCGGCTGCAGTACCCAATTAAATTTCATTAGATGGCAGCAGCGCTCCATCAACCGGGCGCCTGCAGTACCCAACTATATTTCGCTAGGTGGCAGAAGCGCTCCACCAACAGGGCCGGCTGCAGTACCCAAATATATTTCGCTAGATGGCAGCAGCGATCCACCAACAGGGCCGGCTGCAGTAACCAAATATATTTCGCTAGGTGGCAGCAGCGCTCCACCAACCGGGCGGCTGCAGTATCCAATTAAATTTCGCTAGGTGGCAGCAGCGCTCCATCAACCGGGCGGCTGCAGTACCCAACTATATTTCGCTAGATGGCAGCAGCGCTCTACCAACAGGGCCGGCTGCAGTTCCCATTTATGTTTCCCTAGGTGGCAGCAGCGCTCTACCAACCGGGCCGGCTGCAGTACCCATATATATTTCGCTAGATGGCAGCAGCGCTCCACCAACAGGGCCGGATGCAGTACCCTAATATATTTCGCTAGATGGCAGCAGCGATCCACCAACAGGGCCAGATGCAGTACCCAATTAAATTTCGCTAGATGGCAGCAGCGCTCCACCAACAGGGCCGGCTGCAGTACCCAAATATATTTCGCTAGGTGGCAGCAGCGCTCCACCAACAGGGCCGGATGCAGTACCCAACTATATTTCGCTAGATGGCAGCAGCGATCCACAAACAGGGCCGGCTGCAGTACCCAATTAAATTTCGCTAGATGGCAGCAGCGCTCCACCAACAGGGCCGTCTGCAGTACCCATTAAAATTTCGCTAGGTGGCAGCAGCGCTCCACCAACAGGGCCGGATGCAGTACCTAATTATATTTCGCTAGATGGCAGCAGCGCTCCACTAACCGGGCAGCGCATGCGCAGAAACGGCTTGACGCCAAAGGGGCGGGGCTTCCGGCCTCGTACGTATGGGCTACGCATACGGCCCCGGAAGGTGGGTTTATTTCCGGCTTGCGCGCGAGCTGCAGTGGCTGTGGAGGTGCGGAGCCTTCGCCGGGAGCCTGGAAGAGTTTCGGGCCGGGACGTGCGGCGGCGCGGTGGCTGAGCGCTCGGGCTGAGGGCGGCCGGGGGCCGGCGGGCAGCGGCCGAGTGGGGGGGATGTGGCGGCCCGGCGCTCGGCCGCGGCAGGGAGCGCCTGGTGCCGGCGGCGGGCGGGCTGAGGCAGGCGGGCGGCCCGGCCCGGGACCGGCGGGGCTGCCGGCGGTTCTCGTCTCCCCGGCAGTGACGGTGGTCAGCGGGCTCCTCACGGGGCTGCCTTTTTTAGGTGGTTTTTTTTTTGTCTCTCGGAGCTGCGCCGCTACCTCAGCGAGGAGGCGAGGAGCGGCGGCGGGGCGGCCCCGGTGCTCGCTTGTGGCGGCGGGGCCCGGGAGAGGGGTCGGCCCGCGGCGCCCCGCCGCCCACCCGCCGCCTCCGGGCTGCCCGGGCAGCCGCCGCAGCCGCCGCAGCTCTGCGCGGGGCTTTGTCTTTCCCCCAGCCGCTGGCCTGAGCCGTGGCAGCGGGCTGGGGCTGCCGGCCCCCGCGGGCCGCAGAGGCTGCCTCGGGGCCTGCGGTAACGCTGTCGCGGGGGGGTGGCTCAGGAGCCCCTTTCCACCTCTGCGAGCGGGCAAAGGCAAGAAAAGAAAGCCGGTAGCGGAATCCCCAGCCGTCACCCCCGACTGCTGATTTCTCCGCAAGCGTTTAACCACCGGGGAGGGCTGGGAGGCAGCAGCAGCTCAGGTGTCTGGCTGATCTTGTGTCGTGACAGTCAGCTCCGGGGCCGGAGCAGCCGAGGGGAAGAGGCCTTTTGATTTGCTTCCCAGTGAAACCGGGGTCTTTTGTTTTCCCTTTGTCCCTAGGTTCGTCCGGAATCGTACGTTGACAAGTCAAGGGGAGCGGAACTGAAGGTCGGTTGAGATGTTACTTCTCCACGCGTGCCTCGTGCTTGTGAGTCGGACTGCTGACTACGGAGGGATCACTTTTGTACCCGCTGAGGGCCCACGAGGCTCCGTGTGCCCGCCGCTTCCGAGTGCTGCGCTGCGGCTCGGGCAACGGCCGGGGAGGAATTGTCGGTCCCTCGTGGTTACGCAGCCGGGCCTGCTAGGCGCTTAAAGCAGCGCGTCTGGCCGGGCAGTATTATTTTTCTAGATTGTAAATGAGCCTGAGGTATAAACCCGCCTACATTTCCGTACGGCGGTGTGCTTTGTCAGAGAGCTCAGATGTACTGACGGAGCTGGCACAGAGTTCCCTTGGGACTCCAGATTTGACTGTCTTGTTGAAAGGCTCCAGAGCCTGCTTTGAAAGTCACTTGACAAGGCACAGATTTGCCGTGATTTTTTGACAAGGCACAGCTTTGCCATGATTTTTATACTTGAATTCCGACTGTAATGCCAATGCCATGTGTTAGCCTTTCTCCAGCAGCTATTAAAAACAGAATGAGCGTTAAGAATCTGATTACCTTTTAACTAAATTCAAAACAAAGATGCGGGGTGAAGCGACTGGAAGCGTCCTGCAAGTCTGACGTGGGTATCGCTGCCGTGCATGTTATCTGCCTGTCTACTGATCGCTCCTGCCTCTTGTTCTGCCGCGGTAATTCCTCTGGGTAAGGCGTTGGGCTCTGACTGTAGTGCACCCCGACTCCCTCCTGACCCCTGCGAGACGTTATCGGTGTTTGCCTTCCTCCCGTTTCACAGGGCCTCGGCTGTTGCGTGCAGAGAAGCTGTCAGCCTTGTGAGAGAGCATGCAGCCGGCAAGCGCATCATGGTGCTTCGGTACTGAGCTGATACCACAGGCATCCGTCTTTTGTTTGCGAAAAGGGATCGCGAGGAAATGTGCTGACGTTGGAGGGGGAAAGGTGGCGGGGGAACAGGTAGGAGGCAGCTTTCAACCAGTTTTAGGCTTAACTCCTGTGTTCCTGAGCATGGTTCTGGGCTTCGAGGGGTTTGCTTTTGGCTTTTCGCCTTAAGCGCGTCCTCCGTCACCGCTGTCGGCGTGCGCTGAGCTGCGGCTCAGGGGACTGCAGCGATAGAGGCCGTGTGCGTGCCAACCGTCCTCAAGGCTATAGCTGTATTCTACCCTAAAAAAAGCTTTCTGTAATATTATGCTTCCGTTAGGACGCAATTTTCTCGAGTTCCCCCCACCTCAGGGTGATTTTCCCACACCCCTAACCCCAAACCCTAAGCCCACCTGCAACACCCCATTTTCTCCTAGGCTTTTAGGAGTGGCCTGAGAGGTGCTTGCAGGGTGTTCCATTTTGCCTTAGACAGCTTAGGAGACCAACCAAATGCCTGGAGATCTGTATCTATCGTTAGGCTCCTAGTGGGATTCACACAAAACCAGTATGTGTGGGCACATTCTCCTAGCAGCTTGGTGTCTTTTTGCTGTTGCAGAGGTGATTTCCAGGCGGAGCTGACCAGTGGGGTTCTCTGGCTGAGGGGAAGACCAGCAGTCAGCTGGTGGATGTGCTTCTGGAAGAAATAGCAACGGGAGCTCTAAGAGGGGGAAATGGCTTCACTGCATGGGTATGTGGAAGCTTTCTTCACTGCTTGTTTCCACTGAGATTAATTGGTAATAAATACCCATTAGGAAGGTGGGAGAATTACTTTCATGGCTGGTGTCTTCAATATTCACCTTCTTCTTAGTGTAAACTTTAAAGCCAGGGAAACTCAGGTGCACTAGAAAAGCTGAAACAGTGAGCATACTGAAGACATAGCTGAAGTAGCCACACTTTACAATGATGCCACGTGAACCACCGGACATGCAGGTATTTCTAGTGGGCTCGAGCCCCTGCTAATGCTGCACTATATGGCCAAGCCAAAGGAACAGCTTCCTGCTGCTGAAAAGCCTCATCCTCCTCCCCTCTCCCTGCCCTGGTACTGGTGGCCGTGACTGGGAAGTGTCCAGCAGAGCAGTATTTGGGTTTTCCCGGGTTACTTCTCTGCTGACGAGATTAATGCAGACAAGCACTAGAATGACTAAGTAGCAAGACTACATAGCAAGGAATGACTGCTTCTTGTGGCATGAGGAAGTTCATTCAACTCACAATGTCCCATTGCACCGTACCCCAGCACATGGGGGAAGCAGGCAATGATACAGGGACAAGGAAGCGTTGCAAGAATTCTTCACGTCATACTAAGCACGACTGTATCCAGAGGTTCTCTCTGGGATAGAGTAGCATTTCTTTGATCCTTCGACATCTTTTCCTCAGCCTTTCCAGAAGCTTGAACTGTTTTCCCTGCCATTCCTGAAAGGTATTTCCAAGGAAGATCTTTCCTTTTCTGGTTTTGTTGGGCAGAACCTCTCAGAGAGTCCCATTTTTTTTCCACCCTGGAGCACTCTAGACAAGTTGCAAAGGTGCTGACAGATGTGTTCTGTAGTACTGCGAGACCCACACAAATGACCTATCCCTAATATAATCCCTAAATCCCTAAAACAAATGTAATCCTTAATTAAATCTCTACTTTAATCCCTAAAACTTAAGTAACGTCAGTTTAATTCTTTGAATAAGGATATGTAGTCAATGAGGTCTTCAGTGCTGTACCTGCTTGCATCAACTAGTTCTTGGATTGGCTCTTTCCTTTTCAGGAGAATGGGATTAAATTAGGGATTAAATTGGTTTTATTAGACTAGCTAGGTTTATCAGACTAACAAAGCTGGAGTGCCCACCACAAGCTCTAACACCTGAAGGCCCTCTGCAGACAATGGCAGTGCAAGCTTGTGCCTTTTCTGTGATGGGAGTTTTTCCCATATTCTTTCTCTCTATTTCCACTTTTCACATGGAAATTCCATTTCTAGGAGAGCCGCGTTATTTTCGTGCACATTGAGAGGCAGCTCCTATGCAGACCGGAACACATGTTCAGTGCTAACACAGCTGTAATTTCGTTCAGGAGGAGGAGGGGAGCGCTGAAGCTTTCGTGGCCAAGCCCCGGAGCCAGGATGTCAGGGAGAAGCAGGAGTATCTGAGCCAGCTGAAGAACAAGCTGGGAGATCTACTGTAAGTATGGAGGGAAGGGGCTGATGGGGACAGTAGCTCAGGACCGCGCATGCAGAGGGAACCCCGCAGTGGACGCAGTGTGCGTGGCCAGCGCAGGCCTCCCTGCGCTACAGAGCTGTGCCCGTTGCAGTGAATGCCAAGACCTGGCTGAGCCCGGCTCTGCGGAACACTGCGAGCAGCAGTCCCCGACCCAAAGAACTTTGGCGTGGCAGACAGCGAGCAGAGATCAGTTGTACCAATAATCCCCTTCGGTACAGTGCTCCTCTGTCGCGACGGAGGGAAGACACAGTCAATCAATATGAGTGATCAGCAGACTTCGTTTATTGTACCTTACAGTCACCTTTTATGCCTTGTTATAATTAGCTCATACGTATTACAAAAGTTAAGCTCATTATTGGTTAGTTGCCTAAATATCAAGCCCATCCCTAGTTTCTCTTCTGTAGTTATCTGTTCCCACCTGCAACATTCTTTTCCCACCGAAATCTTCCTGTTATTGTGTAACAAGAACAGCCAAAGACAGTGTATTTTTGCTTTACTTCAGATAAGCTGAGAGCGATGCGGATTTTTGTCCAGCCAGCTGGACTATGTTTATGTGAACTTTTTCAGCTAGCCAGTTATCCACGCTCCTCAGCTCTCCAAAAATAGCAGTAAAATCCTGTACATCTTCAGAGACTGGTTCTGAGGAGTGGGAAGAGCAAATAGGACTGACAACTGGTGCAAATCTGAGAAATAATTCCACCTCAAAACAAGAGGCAATTACTGCATTGAAAAAAAGTCTGGTGCCACACCGAGCACCGAGGAGAACGCCAGAGGTGGGCAGGTGCCTGTGAAGTGAAATCCTGTCCAACGTGGGCACTGAATTAGCAAGAAGTACAGTTCTGTAATAAGGGATATCAATGCACAATAGAGTGAAGTTAAGGTCTTCCCAGGTTATCATGAATCTAAGATTTCTTAACTTCCGGTCAGTTTGACGTTTAGCATTCACCAGTCTTTATTGCACATGTGTTTAACAACGGGATACTAGTAGAGGCAGAGATGACTGTATCAAAAGACATCTCTGCTCTGCATTTCGGGCAACATGGATTCTCACTGTGACACAAGTAAGTAAATGTTCTTTTCACATACCACAACGTAATGCTGACTGTGTTGTTTTGGAACAGAGAGGGGAAGGCAGATGATCTGAAGACTGCTTTCTGTGCGATTGATCCCAGTATCGACGATCAGACGCTAGATACCTACATTGACCTGCCAGATCAAGAAGATGTGCCTGTGGAAACTGCACTCGAGAGGCTGCTTGCTGGATATGCGAGACGAGTAGGGCCCTCGCCCAGGGAAGGAAGCACGACAGGCTTTGGAGGGGAGGAAGGAGACTTCCAATAATAAGAATAAATGGACTGTTTGATCTACAGGTTTGGGTGCCAAGCCGAGAGTTGGAGTTACTGCGTTAAATACTTCTTCCCATGTCATATGGAGGTACAGCTCGTAAGAGCTGAGAGGGTGGGCTAGCTTGAGCTATCGGAAGCACTTTCATCTTAAGCAGCACAGCACTCCAAGACAATTTTACAGCCTCTGCAGAGTCATTGTAGCTCAGCAAGACCTGTGGTGGGAGGCTGCCTGATCCCCAGACAGAGGCTTCACACCCCCGGGGCGCCGAGGCACTTCAGGCTGTCAGGCGCTCTGCTTGGTGACACAAGAGCTGTGCTCCACAGCCATTGCTGGAACCTGAGAAGCCACCATCAGGCTCCAGGCTGCAGCGTCGCTGCTTTGGCCCTTGGCCCTTACAGTCCCTTGTCTCAAAGAAAGAGGGTTTCAAAGATTCCTTTGCAAAATAAGGTGCCAGTTGCAAGCAAAAGGTGAGGTCAGCCCACACGAAGTTTGCTATCATGTCTGTCCCCGAGGAGACTTTTGTCTTGGTGTGGCTGCTGTTGTCCAGTATGAAATCACTCAACAGACGTTCAAGTGCTGCCCCACGAGTAGATTTAACCAAACTCTGAGCTGCAAAAGTCATCCAAGCATAGAAAAACTGAAATCAGTCCCTTGCTTCGAGGAAGGCACCACGTGCCCTTTGGTAACTTTACTCAGTCGTCCCTACTCATAGTGTCCGCTTTGCCCTGCACATAGCCCTCTCTTGGGAGGGGAGGGAGGGTTCTGGAAACAAAAAAGACTGTAGGAAAACAGCTCTGCTGTGGTCATGCCTGAATTGCCGAGTAACTGGAGCAAACCTGAGAAGCAAAACCCTTTCTTTTTCTTGCGATGTAGGCATATGAAAAGTAGAAAGGGGTAAGCTGAAACCCCAAGACACCTTCCTGATAAAGCACTAGTTTTGTAAACTTGCCAAAACTGATTGCATTTCTAAAGCGGGAAGGCACCACAGCTGGTGTGACACAGCATGTGCCACCCAGAGGTACGAGGCCCTGGGGCTTTCTGCCTTAATACTAGAACCTGGTGCCAGGCACTTCCAACACAAGTCACAAAATAGCAGGAAAGGAGCTCCACCAACCGGGCGGCTGCAGTACCCAATTATATTTCGCTAGATGGCAGCAGCGCTCCACCAACAGGGCCGGCTGCAGTTCCCATTTATGTTTCCCTAGGTGGCAGCAGCGCTCCACCAACCGGGCGGCTGCAGTACCCAACTATATTTCGCTAGATGGCAGCAGCGCTCCACCAACAGGGCCGGCTGCAGTACCTAAATATATTTCGCTAGATGGCAGCAGCGCTCCACCAACAGGGCCGGATGCAGTACCCAAATATATTTCGCTAGATGGCAGCAGCGCTCCACCAACAGGGCCGGCTGCAGTACCCAAATATATTTCGCTAGGTGGCAGCAGCGCTCCACCAACCGGGCGGCTACAGTACCAAATTAAATTTCGCTAGGCGGCAGCAGCGCTCCACCAACCGGGCGGCTGCAGTACCCAACTATATCTCGCTAGATGGCAGCAGCGCTCCACCAACAGGGCCGTCTGCAGTACCCATTAAAATTTCGCTAGGTGGCAGCAGCGCTCCACCAACAGGGCCGGATGCAGTACCTAATTATATTTCGCTAGATGGCAGCAGCGCTCCACTAACCGGGCAGCGCATGCGCAGAAACGGCTTGACGCCAAAGGGGCGGGGCTTCCGGCCTCGTACGTATGGGCTACGCATACGGCCCCGGAAGGTGGGTTTATTTCCGGCTTGCGCGCGAGCTGCAGTGGCTGTGGAGGTGCGGAGCCTTCGCCGGGAGCCTGGAAGAGTTTCGGGCCGGGACGTGCGGCGGCGCGGTGGCTGAGCGCTCGGGCTGAGGGCGGCCGGGGGCCGGCGGGCAGCGGCCGAGTGGGGGGGATGTGGCGGCCCGGCGCTCGGCCGCGGCAGGGAGCGCCTGGTGCCGGCGGCGGGCGGGCTGAGGCAGGCGGGCGGCCCGGCCCGGGACCGGCGGGGCTGCCGGCGGTTCTCGTCTCCCCGGCAGTGACGGTGGTCAGCGGGCTCCTCACGGGGCTGCCTTTTTTAGGTGGTTTTTTTTTTGTCTCTCGGAGCTGCGCCGCTACCTCAGCGAGGAGGCGAGGAGCGGCGGCGGGGCGGCCCCGGTGCTCGCTTGTGGCGGCGGGGCCCGGGAGAGGGGTCGGCCCGCGGCGCCCCGCCGCCCACCCGCCGCCTCCGGGCTGCCCGGGCAGCCGCCGCAGCCGCCGCAGCTCTGCGCGGGGCTTTGTCTTTCCCCCAGCCGCTGGCCTGAGCCGTGGCAGCGGGCTGGGGCTGCCGGCCCCCGCGGGCCGCAGAGGCTGCCTCGGGGCCTGCGGTAACGCTGTCGCGGGGGGGTGGCTCAGGAGCCCCTTTCCACCTCTGCGAGCGGGCAAAGGCAAGAAAAGAAAGCCGGTAGCGGAATCCCCAGCCGTCACCCCCGACTGCTGATTTCTCCGCAAGCGTTTAACCACCGGGGAGGGCTGGGAGGCAGCAGCAGCTCAGGTGTCTGGCTGATCTTGTGTCGTGACAGTCAGCTCCGGGGCCGGAGCAGCCGAGGGGAAGAGGCCTTTTGATTTGCTTCCCAGTGAAACCGGGGTCTTTTGTTTTCCCTTTGTCCCTAGGTTCGTCCGGAATCGTACGTTGACAAGTCAAGGGGAGCGGAACTGAAGGTCGGTTGAGATGTTACTTCTCCACGCGTGCCTCGTGCTTGTGAGTCGGACTGCTGACTACGGAGGGATCACTTTTGTACCCGCTGAGGGCCCACGAGGCTCCGTGTGCCCGCCGCTTCCGAGTGCTGCGCTGCGGCTCGGGCAACGGCCGGGGAGGAATTGTCGGTCCCTCGTGGTTACGCAGCCGGGCCTGCTAGGCGCTTAAAGCAGCGCGTCTGGCCGGGCAGTATTATTTTTCTAGATTGTAAATGAGCCTGAGGTATAAACCCGCCTACATTTCCGTACGGCGGTGTGCTTTGTCAGAGAGCTCAGATGTACTGACGGAGCTGGCACAGAGTTCCCTTGGGACTCCAGATTTGACTGTCTTGTTGAAAGGCTCCAGAGCCTGCTTGGGAAGCCGCTTGACAAGGCACAGATTTGCCGTGATTTTTATACCGGAATTCCGACGGTAACGCCAATGCCACGTGTTAGCCTTTCTCCAGCAGCTATTAAAAGCAGAATGAGCGTTAAGAATCTGATTACCTTTTAACGAAATTCAAAACAAAGCTGCGGGGTGAAGCGACTGGAAGCGTCCTGCCAGTCTGACGTGGGTATCGCTGCCGTGCATGTTATCTGCCTGTCTACTGATCGCTCCTGCCTCTTGTTCTGCCGCGGTAATTCCTCTGGGTAAGGCGTTGGGCTCTGACTGTAGTGCACCCCGACTCCCTCCTGACCCCTGCGAGACGTTATCGGTGTTTGCCTTCCTCCCGTTTCACAGGGCCTCGGCTGTTGCGTGCAGAGAAGCTGTCAGCCTTGTGAGAGAGCATGCAGCCGGCAAGCGCATCGTGGTGCTTCGGTACCGAGCTGATACCACAGGCATCCGTCTTTTGTTTGCGAAAAGGGATCGCGAGGAAATGTGCTGACGTTGGAGGGGGAAAGGTGGCGGGGGAACAGGTAGGAGGCAGCTTTCAACCAGTTTTAGGCTTAACTCCTGTGTTCCTGAGCATGGTTCTGGGCTTCGGGGGGTTTGCTTTTGGCTTTTCGCCTTAAGCGCGTCCTCCGTCACCGCTATCGGCGTGCGCTGAGCTGCGGCTCAGGGGACTGCAGCGATAGAGGCTGTGTGCGTGCCAACCGTCCTCAAGGCTAGAGCTGTATTCTACTTGTTACCCTGATGAAACTGTTTCTTTTTTTCTAGGGGGCGTTCCCACAAGGAAGTGGTGTGGAGCCGAAGGGGACTGCGATTGACGGTGATGGAGCCATTTGGACCGAGTCTTGAAGATCTCTTCGGTTTTTGTTCGAGGAAACTTCGTCTCGAGACAGTCCTATTGCTCGCTGGCAATGGTAGGAAACTGCTTTGTTGAACTTGATGGCGCAGTGTGTTGGAATATTAAGATTCCTCGAGAGATCAGAAGCAAGTAGGTTGTTTCTCTAAGGTAAAGGTGAATAGGCCTGTGTCGTTAAAGGAAAGACTCAAAGTGGGTTTTGTTTCTCTTAAGTACAAAGGGCCCCATCTCAAGTGATTACAAAGTCTGAAATGATTGTTCAAAAGCAGACTTGTGCTGTTTGCAAACCGTCTGTTGCACTGCTCAAAGACAAAAGACGCTCACGGGAGAAAGTTTTTGGAAACCAATGTCAAATAGGCATGGGGAAAGAGCTGGAGAGGTTTATGTATCGTCTGTCGAATTATGTTCTCTTTCATGCCCTTCCATTTTACAATAAAAAGTTTCATGACCTCTTTACTCGTTAAGGCAATGTTGCTAGTGTTTTTATAAGGGGGAAAAAAAAGCGTAAGCCTAGTCTCTCGAGTGATTTTTTTTTTTCTTTTTCTCTAGACTAGTTGAATCGAAAATGTTCGCTGTAAGAACTTCATCCACCGAGATGTGAAGCCAGGCAACTTCCTAACGGGCCGTGGGCAGAGTTCCCTTATTGATGCCATGCCTATAATAAACTGTGCGGTCCGTTAGCTAGACGGGCTGCAATACCCAATTTTTTTCGCCAGGCGGCAGCACCGCCCCAGGCGGAGTAAGGGCAGCGCATGCGCAGACGCGGCTTGACGCCAAAGGGGGCGGGGCTTCCGGCCTCGGCGCAGGCCGATGACGCAACCGGCTTTGACGCATGCGCAGAAGGGCTTTCTGGCAAAGTAAGGGCAGCGCATGCGCAGACGCGGCTTGACGCCAAAGGGGGCGGGGCTTCCGGCCCCGGGTGTACGGGCACATGACGCAATCCCGCTTTGGCGCATGCGCAGAAGCCCTTTTGGCCAACCGAGGGCAGCGCATGCGCAGAAGAGGCTTTGACCCCTAGGGGCGGGGCTTCCGGCCTCCTGCGTAAGGGCATATGACGCATCCGGCCCGGGAAAGGTGGGATCACTTCCGGCCCGCGCGGCGCCTGGCCTAACCCGAACCCTAACCTAACCCTAACCTAACCCGAACCCGAACCCTAACCCTAACCTAACCCGAACCCTAACCTAACCCGAACCCTAACCCTAACCTAACCCGAACCCGAACCCTAACCTAACCCGAACCCTGACCTAACCCTAACCTAACCCGAACCCGAACCCGAACCCTAACTTAACCCGAACCCGAACCCTAACCCTAACCTAACCCGAACCCTAACCTAACCCTAACCTAACCCGAACCCGAACCCGAACCCGAACCCTAACCTAACCCGAACCCGAACCCTAACCCTAACCTAACCCTAACCCAAACCCGAACCCTAACCCTAACCTAACCCGAACCCGAACCCTAACCCTAACCTAACCCGAACCCGAACCCGAACCCTAACCTAACCCGAACCCGAACCCGAACCCTAACCTAACCCGAACCCTAACCTAACCCTAACCTAACCCGAACCCGAACCCGAACCCGAACCCGAACCCTAACCTAACCCGAACCCGAACCCTAACCCTAACCTAACCCTAACCTAACCCGAACCCGAACCCTAACCCTAACCTAACCCGAACCCGAACCCTAACCTAACCCGAACCCTAACCTAACCCTAACCTAACCCGAACCCGAACCCTAACCCGAACCCTAACCCTAACCTAACCCGAACCCTAACCTAACCGGAACCCGAACCCTAACCCTAACCTAACCCTAACCCTAACCTAACCCGAACCCTAACCTAACCCGAACCCTAACCTAACCCGAACCCTAACCCTAACCTAACCCGAACCCGAACCCTAACCTAACCCGAACCCTGACCTAACCCTAACCTAACCCGAACCCGAACCCGAACCCTAACCTAACCCGAACCCGAACCCTAACCCTAACCTAACCCGAACCCTAACCTAACCCTAACCTAACCCGAACCCGAACCCGAACCCGAACCCTAACCTAACCCGAACCCGAACCCTAACCCTAACCTAACCCTAACCTAACCCGAACCCGAACCCTAACCCTAACCTAACCCGAACCCGAACCCGAACCCTAACCTAACCCGAACCCTAACCCTAACCTAACCCGAACCCGAACCCGAACCCTAACCTAACCCTAACCTAACCCGAACCCGAACCCTAACCTAACCCTAACCTAACCCGAACCCGAACCCTAACCCTAACCTAACCCGAACCCGAACCCTAACCTAACCCGAACCCTAACCTAACCCTAACCTAACCCGAACCCGAACCCGAACCCTAACCCGAACCCTAACCCTAACCTAACCCGAACCCTAACCTAACCGGAACCCGAACCCTAACCCTAACCTAACCCTAACCCTAACCTAACCCGAACCCTAACCTAACCCGAACCCTAACCTAACCCGAACCCTAACCTAACCCGAACCCGAACCCTAACCCTAACCTAACCCGAACCCTAACCCTAACCCTAACCTAACCCAAACCCGAACCCTAACCTAACCCGAACCCGAACCCTAACCCTAACCTAACCCGAACCCTAACCTAACCCGAACCCTAACCTAACCCGAACCCGAACCCTAACCCTAACCTAACCCGAACCCTAACCTAACCCTAACCTAACCTGAACCCGAACCCGAACCCGAACCCTAACCTAACCGGAACCCGAACCCTAACCCTAACCTAACCCTAACCTAACCCGAACCCGAACCCTAACCCTAACCTAACCCGAACCCGAACCCGAACCCTAACCTAACCCGAACCCTAACCCTAACCTAACCCGAACCCGAACCCGAACCCTAACCTAACCCGAACCCTAACCTAACCCGAACCCGAACCCGAACCCGAACCCGAACCCTAACCTAACCCGAACCCGAACCCTAACCCTAACCTAACCCTAACCTAACCCGAACCCGAACCCTAACCCTAACCTAACCCGAACCCGAACCCTAACCTAACCCGAACCCTAACCTAACCCTAACCTAACCCGAACCCGAACCCGAACCCTAACCTAACCCTAACCCGAACCCTAACCCTAACCTAACCTGAACCCTAACCTAACCGGAACCCGAACCCTAACCCTAACCTAACCCTAACCCTAACCTAACCCGAACCCTAACCTAACCCGAACCCTAACCTAACCCGAACCCGAACCCTAACCCTAACCTAACCCGAACCCTAACCCTAACCCTAACCTAACCCGAACCCGAACCCTAACCTAACCCGAACCCGAACCCTAACCCTAACCTAACCCGAACCCTAACCTAACCCTAACCTAACCGGAACCCTAACCTAACCCGAACCCTAACCTAACCCTAACCTAACCCGAACCCTAACCTAACCCGAACCCTAACCTAACCCGAACCCGAACCCTAACCCTAACCCGAACCCTAAAACCCTAACCCTAACCCGAACCCAAATCCTAACCCTAACCCTAACCCTAAAACCCTAACCCTAACCCTAACCTCCTCAGTTTCCACCTGCTCAGCCTCCATCTGCTGGGTATACCTCTGCCCCGCTCCAGAATATCCCCCAGCTCCTGCAAACATGTCATCAGCCAACAGCACGGCCAGCGACTCATTCAAATACC
This sequence comes from Falco peregrinus, assembly GCF_023634155.1. Lineage (NCBI taxonomy): Eukaryota > Metazoa > Chordata > Aves > Falconiformes > Falconidae > Falco > Falco peregrinus. The sequence goes on along the minus strand of NC_073732.1, from coordinate 10,739 downwards.
CTCTCAGCGACACCAGCACTTTCTTTATAGAATCACGGAGTCACTTAGGTTTAGTTGGAAAAGACCTTTAAGATCACTGAGTCCATCAGTTAACCTAAAACTACAAAGTCCATCATTACGGCAGTTCCCTAAGCGCCACCTCTACATTTCTTTTGATACACCCAGGGATGGTGACCCAACCATTTCCTTGGGCAGCCTGTTCCAACACTTGACAAACCTTTTGGTGAAGGAATTTTCCCGAATATCCCATCTCAAGCTCCTGTGGCGCAACTTGAGGCCATTTCCTTTCCTCCTATCAATTGTTACCTGGGAAAAAAAAGAGACCCACCCCTACCTCGCTACAGCTGCCTCTCAGGTAGTTGCAAGGAGCAGTGAGGTCTCCCCTCAGCCTCCTTTTCCCCAGGCTAACCAACCCCAGTTCCTTCAGCTGCTCCTCACAGGACTAGTGCTCCAGAGGCTTCAGCAGCTCTTCTCTGGACACACTCCAGCACCTCAGTGTCTTTCTTGTAGTGAGGGGCCCAAAACTGAACCCAGTTTTGGAGGTGCAGCCTCACCAGGGCTGAGTACAGCGGGACAATCCCTTCCCTGGTCCTGCTGGCCACCGTACTTCAAGCAGAAGGCAGGATGCTGTTGGCATCCCTTGTCTAGGGAGGAGTTTTAAGGGAACAGTGGAGACTTCAAAAGGAGTAAGTGTTTGGCTCCAGGAAGTTGCACGGGTTTGCGCTTTGGTATTTCGTTAGCACCTTGGACTGCAGTTACACTAAAGTGCATCTGGCAGAAGCAAAAATGGCATCGTGTTTTATCCAACAGACCTTTTCATTGCAGATGGTAAATGTGCAAAATGCAAGCAAGACAAATAGAATTTTAGAACTTTCCCTAAATCCTGGAGGAATACTAAACTCGTTTCGCGTGACTAGGATGTTCACCTTTGGCATTACATGCAGTAGACATTTTCTCATCTTGGCCATGTTTTGTATTTTGGTGTCTGTTTGAAGTAAAGTTCCAACTATAATTGTAATAATGGTCAAACTGATTTTAACAGGGAAAAGAAAAAGTCCAGTCCTGAAGTGTTCACCAGTGCTTCTTCTATGGAATTGGTGGCGCATGAGGAGTTTCAGGAGGGGCGCAGGCATTCGTTTTCCAGGTAATTGCGTTGCATGTCCCTAACAGAGAAGCAGATTGTCTAGAAGAATCAAGAGGAGTTCCAGTCCACCTCTCTATCCTGAGGTGGGTTGGATGGTTCAAGGGATTAGCAGTGATGGGAGCTCCACATGTAGGTCACTAGCTCAAAGATGGCAGGGATTACAGGTGACTGATAGTTATAACTGGGCAGCAGTTGAGAAGGAACAAGCTTCTCTTTTGCCAGAGCTTCTCTGTAGTGACATCCCTGGCCTCCTGACAGCCCTGAGGAGGCTAGAAACTGGACAGGTGTGGATTCCTGCGCCTCCGTGCTCTGACTGTAACTGTTACCTCAAAGCACTTTGGAGGAGATACGTGAGAGGAATTGCCTTTGTTCCCTCTGTCATCTAATCTCACGTGGATACACTGACGGATTGCAACCTGGACTGCAAACTGGTGCCTTTTGCTCAGATTTTGTTGACATCCTTAAAATTTTCTTACAAATTAAAAGATCAGACTTGTGTAAGGAAATCTTAAATTGGAGGAGGAATGAACATACGTGGAATAACCTGTGAAGGAAAATCTCAAGATAGCTGATGTCTTCTGTCCTCAAAAAGCCCTTGGGCAGGAATCTGAAGAGCTCTCTGTAGTAATGCTGTCAGTATCTTTCCCAGAGTAGTGGCATTCCGTCAGCTTACTAGAGACTGAGTTTAGAAGCTTTTAGCTAGGATTTTTCTTGAAATGCACTCACTGTCCTTGGTTAGAGCTACATGTATGTGCAGAATTTGGCTACAACTGGCTAGAAGTGGGGCATTTTGCATCCTGTACAAATTGCCAAACACACAGTGAAGTTAAATAGACTAAGCTGGCATTTTCAAATGGAACTTTACTGCCTCCAGGCTAAACCCTGCTTTCCTGACAGTTGATACTGCACTGTAGCCATTAAGACTCAGTTATTTTGCACCTTATGGCAGCAAGAGTGATTTGCGCTGCAGGTAGATGCTGGGTAGTGAGACATCTGCATGTCCATGTACCAGCAGAGACCAGTATACACCCCTGAAATCCATCCATAGCTAGGGTAGTCCATGCGATAGAAGTGAGTGGGAACAGACTTACCCTTCCTGCATGTTTTTACACTACCACAGCAGCAGCTGTTCTGGCTCGTAAGCAGAAACCTTTACATGCCGTCATGCTCTTCGATTATCAGCAGCTGAAAGAAGCTTTGACAAAAGCGTATGGAGAGGGAAAAAACTCAAACCCAAACAATTTTGGGAGCAAAAAAAAAAACCTGCTGTGACTGTTTTGAATTAACTTCATTCATTTCCTTTGTGTTGCGTTTTGTTTTTTAAGGTCCAAGAACATGCTCTGGCTCCGGAGCACGCTCAGGATCAGGAACACGCTCTTGCCAGGGAACATGCTCTGACTCAGAAATGTGTTTGGATCAAAAACGCCCTCAGGTTCAGGAACGTTCTCTGGCTCAGGAACACACTCTGGCCAAGGAATGTGCATATGTTGGGGAATGTTCTCTGGCCGAGTTCTTGGCAGTCTGGCCAAGGAAAGTGCTCCAACTGAGGAATGTGCTCTGGCTGAGGAACACGCTCTGGCCGAGGAACACGGTCTGGCTGAGGAACACATCCTGACTGAGGAACGTGCTCTGGCCAAGGAATGTGCTCTGGCTGAGGAACACGGTCTGGCCGAGGAACGCACATATATTGGAGAACGTTCTCTGGCCGAGGAACACACCTTCTGGCTCAGGAATGCGCTCTCTGGCTCAGCACCACATGCCCTGCCTCAGCAATGTGCTCGGACTCACCGACGCGCTCTGGCTCAGGAACACTCTGTGGCTGAGGAACACACTCTGTGGAGCTCTCACCTGGCTTCACAGTGCCTGCTCCCACCTCATGCCCGGCGCTCCTGACCTTCCCCATCTGCTCTCCACAGTGGTGGAAAGGAGACATTTGTGAACCAGAGGAGGGAAAGGGGCTGGGGGATGTGGGGTGACCCAAGCCTAGGGGACCCCTTGCTGCATTACAGTTGGAGCCTGCCAGCAGGGCTGGGCAGCTGCTGGACAAGATGTGCCTTCCCTTTGCCTCCAGAACTGACAGCTCTGCTGGAGCAGAAGGTTTTCTTGAAAATCTCAAGTGTTGAGACCTTTTGGCTTGACAAATCCGTGCGTTTGGCCAAAGAGTGGAAATGAGGGTTTATGCACACGCAGCTCCTGGCACAAAGTCACCTTCCAGACGCAGCAGGGGACAATCGGCTCTCCAGGGTGGCCCTGCAAGAGCCCAGCCTGGAGGTGCCATCAGCCCAAGGCCTCATCTCAGAGCTCGGGGACCTCCTGGGTGGCACAGGACCTCCAGTGGGCCTGAGACACTCTAAGGATGTGGTTTAAGACTGATTCTGAAAAATGCAATAATGGACCCAAAACCAGGGGATGTCTGGATGTCCAGTGGACACCCACGGGTGGGGAGGTAAATCTGGCCTCTGGTGTTTCCTTCTCAGTGCGAGCAGCGAGGACTGAGCTCTCCTAACTCCTCTGTGGAATTATCTCCAGCTGGCATAGTTCCTCGGAGAGCTGGAGAAGACCTGAGCCAAGGAGTCTGAGGAACAAACCCCCTCCAGAACACAGATGGCCATTTGCAGGGTCTCATGCTCCAACCTGCCTTTGGTGATGCCCCAGAGAGCCCAGGGGACCTGCTCCAAAGCGGATCTCATGCCCAGAACAAGCCTCCAGCCTGACGAGGTGGCCCCAGCCTCAGCCAGAGCTTCCCGACAGCTCTCAGGGACCCCGATTCCACCACCTGGTGCAGGTGACCCTGAGAGCTCCTCCAAGGTTGTCTCAGCTCGGTGCGATGCCCTGGGACCTGCACGATGGTGCCAGCGCAGCAGGTGGTCACTGGGAGGTGTGACCAGCTCGGCAGGACGGTGGGATCCCTCCGTGTGCCCCCCACACATGGATGGAGGTGAGCTCCGTGCCACAGGGGAGGCGGAGGGGCAGGAGCCCCCCGGCACAGCCCCGGGGAGGTGCGAGGGTGGGAGACCCACGGGAGGAACCTTCCCATGGTGTGACCACACAGCCCCCCCACCCCTGGAGGTGGTGAGCACCCAACCCCCCCCTGTGGTCCCCACGTGGCTCCCCGACATCGTGGAGCTCCAGCCCAGTGGCCATCCACCCCTGGCGCCTCATGCCCTCCCTGCCGCTGCCCACCCATCCTGCCCCCACTTGGCACCTGAAGGCAGCTTTTGGGGGGCAGCGCGGGGCGGCCGGGGGGTGACAGAGGTGGGGGACAGCAGGAGGGTCTGGAGGAGCTGGGTGGCACCAGGGGACCCTATGGACCATTCCCTGCGCTGCTGCCAGCGCCAGGTGAGGCGGGCAGGGACCCCCGGGGTGGGATGGAAACAGCCGCCCCTGGAGAGGGACCCCAGCCCTGAGCAGGACTGAACTGGGACCCCGGCCCTAACCCAGCCCTGACCCCAGAATCCCAACCCTGACCCCCACCCATAAAACTGACCCTCACCCCTAACCCAGACCTCCACCCCTAACACAGACCCTCACCCCTAACACAGACCCCCACCCCCAACCCAGACCCTCACTCCTAACCCTGATCCCCACCCCAATCCTGACCTGAACCCTTAGCTCTGACCTCACCCCTAACCCACACCCTCACCCCTAACCCACACCCGAACCGTGACCCCCCTCCCCACCTTGCCCTTCCTCCTTCCCACCGTCCCCCACGCACCCACCTGCCCCCGACCCCCCACGCACCCACCTGCCCCCGACCCGCAGTGCCACCGGCGATCCAGGACGGCCGCAGTGCTGCACCCATACCCCCCCCCCCCCCCCCGGGTGCCCCGGGACAAACCGTCGTGTAAATGCCCCTCCCCCCCCCAGCACCCCCACGTTCACACCCTGCAGGGTGCCATGGGGCGGGGGGGGTGGGGTGGGGGACGTGAGGGGCAAGCAGGGCTGGGAAGGGGCACGTGAGGGGTGTGTAAGGCCAGGAAGGGGTGTGCAAGGGGCTCGTGAGGGGTGTGCTAGGCTGGGGGTGTGCAAGGGGGTGTGCAAGGCTGGGAAGCGCTGTGCCAGGGAGTGTGCAAGGGGCGTGCAAGGCCGGGGAGAGCCATGCAAGCGGTGTGCAAGGCTGTGGCTGTGCAAGAGTGCCCGAAGGGCGTGCAAGGGGTGCGTGAGAGACATGCAAGGGGTGTACGAAGGGTATGCAAGGGGTGTGTAAAGGGTGTGCAAAGGTTGTGTACGAAGGTCATGTAAGGAGTGTCTGAGAGGTGTGCAAAGGGTGTGTGACAGGTGTGCAAGTGGTACATGAAGAATGTGCAAGGAGTGTGTGAAGGGTGTCGAAGGGATACACAAAGGTCGTGCAAGGGATGCACAAAGGCGTGCAAGGGGTGTGTGAGAGGTGTGCAAAGGGTGCATGAGAGGTGTGCAATGGGTGTGTGAGAGGCATACCAGAGGTGCACAAAGGGCGTGCAAGGGGTGTGTGCAAAGGTCATGCAAGGAGTGCGTGAGACGCATGGAAAGGGTGCAAGAGGTTGTGCATGGGGTGTGCGAAGGGCATGCAAGGGGTGCATGAGAGGCATGCAAGGGGTGTGTGGAGGGTGTGCAAGGGGTGTGTGAGAGGCGTGCAAGGGGTGCACGAAGGGTGTGCAAGGGGGTGTGTGAAGGGCGTGGAAGGGATGCACAAAGGGTATGCAAGGGTAGCACAAAGGGCGTGCAAGGGGTGCGTGAGAGGAGTGCAAAGGTGTGCGAAGGGCTTGCAAGGGGAGCACACGAAGGGTGTGTAAGACCCCGTTCTGCCGGCGAACGCTGAGCACACCCCCACCCCCCCACCCCCAGCAGCCACCGTTCCCAATTTCTCTCTATTTTATGTTAAAAGCACTTTACATATCAAATACAAAAATATGCCCCAGGGAGGGGAGGCCCCTCCCCACCGCTGCCATGATCAGCCCCCCCCCAACCCCAGCTACAGGGGACCCCCAGGGGACACAGGACAGGGTGACAGGGGGGCGGGGAGGCTGTGCTGTGTCCCCCCCCCTCCCCCCGAGGTAGTCAGTGCGATGGGAGGTGACAGCGTGTCAGCGGGGGTGACAGTGTGTGACAGGCTCAGATTGGCACCAGCAGGCCGGGGGTCGGGGGGGTGTCAGGGGGGGTCTGTCTCATATTTTGCGGTGACACAGGGCTGCTCCGGTCCCCCTTCCCCCCCTAAAAAGCCCCTGGGGGGGGACCCTCATACCTCACCCTGCAGGGGGGAGGGACATTAGTGTCATGGGGGGGTGACTGAGGGTCACCCAAGCAGGAGGGGCTGGGGGTATCCCCCTAGTAGTGGGGTACAGCCCTCGGTAAGGGGGGGGGGGGCGCGGCAACTGGGGTGTCTTCAGGCCCAGGGGTGCTTTAGAAGGGTGCCATGTTGGGGGGGGGGGGGCACCAAGGCCCGTGGATGGGGGGTCCTAGAACATGGAGTGGGATCTCCTGACTGAGGAGGGGGCCCAAAAATTGGGGAGGGGATCAAAAGGACCCACATCCATGGGAGAGGAAAGCAGGAAATGGGGGGGGGGGGGGCACCCACCTCTGTTGCGGGTCCTAGGCCAGCTGCAAGGGGGCTGGGGGGGCGATATTCAGGGGGCTGGCACCCAGGTCCCCTGGCAGGGTGTCTGAAGGTGCAGTGGGGGTCCCCATGCTCGGGAGGCCCTAGCTGGGAAAGGGGGGGTCAGGTAATTTGGGGGGGGTCTACAGCTGAGGTGGGGCACTCAGCTCCATTACGGGGTCCTGAGAGGGGACTTCATGGGGGGCTCCCTGGCTGGGGTAAGGGCTCCATGTCCCTCGGGGAATGCTGGGGAGCCCCCCCTCTCCAGCAGGTATTCTGGGGGGAGGTCCAGCTTTTTGAGGGGCCCCATTTGCAAGTGGGGGGGTGTGTCCTCCAATCATGGAATCGAGCAGAGGGGCCCAGTCCATGGCAGTCAGTGTGGGGGAGGGGGGGATCCCCTAACCCTAGGGATGCTCCCGGCCCAGGGAAGGGGTCCCCAGCCCTGGGGGGACCCCGCAGCGGGGGGGGCACCCTAGCAGCGCCCCACCTTGGCGTCACCAATGGCCCCCCAGACGTCAAAGACGAACTCGTCGGGGAAGGCGAAGTCCCCGAGCTGGGAGTCGAGGGCCTGGGCCAGCGCGTCGGGGTCGCGGGCGTCCCCGGCCCAGCTCCACCATGGTGGCAGCTGTGGGGACAACGGAGACACTCAGGGAACAACCAGTGCCTGCGGAGGGTCCCCTGCCCCCGGGGGGGTCCCCTGGCCCCGGGGGGCTGCAGCCCACGCTCACCCAGCTCACTGTCACGGATGCCCATGTAGCTCTCCAGCAGATCGTCCACCTTGGCCACAGCCCGCTCCTCGAAGGCAGACGGCTGGGGGGGGGGGGGTCAGGGGGTCAGGGGGACCCCTGGAGACGGAGGGGGGGTCCCCGCTGCCCCATCACCCTGCCACGCGCTGCCCTACCTGCTCCTCAACGGTGGCAGGTCCCCGAGCACGGGAGGCGCAGGGTGCCCCGGCCAGTGCCCGGGGGGGGGGGGGCCCGCCACGGCCACCCCCTGCCCGCGGCCCAATCATGTCTGAAAGGCAAAATGGGGGGAGTTGGGGGACTGAGAAGTGGGGGGGGGGGGGGGGGCGCATGGCTGAGGGGGCTCCCCACCAACCACAGACCCCCCCAGGCCCAAGGGGTAGGAGGGGAATAGTTTGGGGGTCTCTGTAGTGCCCCCCATCAGTCCTGGGGGGGCCCCCATCAGTCCCATTGTTGGGGTATGGGGGTCCCACACATCCCCCCTCCAGTTACGGGGTCCCCACCAGCCTCCTTTTGGCTTTTGGCGTTCCCCCCAGCACTGTGGGTCCCCATCGGTCCTCCCCCAGTTTTCGGGGTTCCCCAGGCTACTGACTCTGCACCAGCCCCCACCCTGTACCCCAGAGACCCCCAGGCCCATGGGGTCCCCCTGAGTTTTGGGGGGCGGCTCTAAGGTACCCCTTCCACCTCCGCAGGTGTTCAGGGTCCCAGTAGCGGGGCTGGACCCTCCACCCCGAACACACATGAGGGGTCCCGTCCCCTTTACTGGTGGGGCTCCCAGTGCTCCCAGTAACCCAGGGCACCGCCCTCCAGTTCAGGACAGGGGACAGCAACGCCCTGGCTGCCTGGGTCCCCCCAAAGCCAGTAAAAAGGTGGCTGCCCTGGGGGGAGGGGGGGCATTGGGATCCCTCCCGCTTGGGCTCCCAGTGCTCCCAGTGCTCCCAGTTGGGGCTCACCAAAGGCCTTGCGAGGCTCGGTGAGCTGGAGGGCAAAGGTGCGCCCCCGGGGCAGCTCCTTCAGCATCTTGGCCACCTCGTAGTGCCGGGCGCCCACCAGGCTCCGCCCGTCGATGGCCTCGATCATGTCCCCAACGCTGATCACTGGGATCCGGTCGATGACACTGCCCTCCCGGATCCGCTGCGGGGACCACCCAGGGGTCACCATGGCCCCCCAGTGCGGTCAGGGATGGTGCCAGGGCCCACCCACCCCGTTCAGGCACCACCAGGGGCTGCCTGTATCCCACCACGATACTCCAGGATGTCCCTTGGCATCCTGCCCCACCCCCACAGGGACACTGCCCCCCTCCCCCCCAGGACATCACCCACAACCCCCTTCAACCCAGGGACCACCCAGGAGACCGCAGGGGCCCCCCCGAGAGTGAGGGGCCCCCTTCTCTGTCGCTACAGGCACCACCCAGGATGTCCCCATGTCCCCCCCACCCCATGTCCCCCGCACCCCATGTCCCCCCCAGGTGTCCCCCTTCCCCATCCCTACGGGCATCACCCAGGATGTCCCTGTGTCCCCCCCCACCCCAGGGCCATCCCTAGGTGTCCTCCTTCCCCATCCCTGTGTTAACTTGGGCACCACCCAGGATGCCCCCGTGCCTCCGACCCCATGTCCCCCCCTGGGTGTCGTCCATCCCCATCCCTGCATTGACTTGGACATGACCCAGGATCTCCCCATGTCCCCACCCCCCAGGGCCCCCTCTAGCACCCCAGGTGTCCCTGCCCGGTGACAGCACCCATGGGTGCCACCTTGATGAAGGCATAGCCGGCGCCGTTGTCGGTGATGGTGAGCCCCAGGGCCTCCTCCGACTTGAGGACCTGCACCTCCTTGCGCTGCCCCTTGGTGTGGGCGAAGATGAAGTCCTCCAGGCCAATCTGCCCGCCCAGTAGCTTCTCCATGTCCACCTTGTGTGTGTTGAGGGTGCAGAACATCACCTGCGGGGGCAGGGCGTCAGTGCAGGGGGGACCCTGGGGACACGCCCCGGCCACCTGGGCCAGCCCCCTCCTGGGGACGCCTCGGTCACACGGGTGGGAAGGACCTGGTGGGAGGAACCTCCATCTGGGACACCCGGGACCCCTCCAGGGGACACAAGGTGATGGGTGATGCTTAAGGGACCTGTGGGACCTCCCTGTGCACCTCTGGGGTCCCCTCCCCCTGATGTCAACAGCCACCCATGGTCACCCAGCCCAGCCCGGAGTCCCCTGCCCTTTGGGTGTCCCCAGGGACCCCCAAAGCCCCCAGAACCCACCAGGGACCCCCAAAATCCGACCAGGGACCACCCAGGGACCCTAAAACCCCACAGGGACGCCCCGAAAATACCCCAGGGACTCCCCAAAACCACCAAGCCACCACCAAACCCATCAAGCCCCCCCCAAACCCTCAGGGCACCCCCCAAACACCCCCGGAAACCCACCAATCCCCGCAAGACCCTCCAATCCCCCGAGGAACGCCCCCAAACACCCCAGGGACCCCCAAACCCCACCCCAGGGACCCCCCAAACCCCCCAGGTCCCAGTCCCTTGGTTCCCAATGTCCCCTAGGACCCCCCAGCACCCAAGGGTGCTCCCAGCCTCTCCTTTACTGATCCTGCAGTGCTCCCAACACCTCGCCCAGCACCCAGGGATACCCTGGGAGCCCTCGGTGCCCACCCCTCAGCACCCCCACCACCCAGGACCCCACTCATCACCCAGGGTGCCCTGGGAACCCTCTGGGGGGCCACCCCTCAATCCCCCACCCCCCCAGCACCCCACCCAGCACCCAGGGGTGCCCCCCCACCTCTCCCGGGGGGATGCGGAAGGCCTCGGCGATCTTGCCGTAGAGCTCACGGACATTGGTGAACCCCTCGACACGGCCGGTGGGGCTGCCATGTGCCAGCTGCGTGTGGAACACCAGGCGAGGCCGAAGGGCAGGGGGCGGGGGGGGGAGCCCCGGGGCGGGGGGCCCCCCAGAAACACCCACCGGCCCCCCCGGGGTCTCACCAGCAGCCCCCCCACGTCCCCCTGCCGCCTCCTCGTTCTCCACCAGCGGCGGGGGCTTCTTGCGGCGGCCCAGGCCTAGCGGCATGGGGGGGTGGGGGTGGGTATCAGGGGGTGGCAGCAGAGCCCTGGGGGGGGGCAGGGGGCTGGGTGCCCCCTCCCCGTGGAGGTGGTGTCCTGCGGTGCTTCGCCGGGTGCTAGGAGAGAGGGGAAACTGAGGCACGGGGGGGGTGTGCTGCTGGGCCGTAGAGGGAAACTGGGGCACAAAAAGGGGTGACTCAGGGGCAATGGGGGAAACTGACG
>NC_073731.1:33790966-33792736 GCF_023634155.1 Falco peregrinus | reverse complement strand
TCTAAACCCTAACCCTAACCCTAACCCTAACCCTAACCCTAACCCTAACCCTAACCCTAACCCTAACCCTAACCCTAACCCTAACCCTAACCCTAACCCTAACCCTAACCCTAACCCTAACCCTAACCCTAACCCTAACCCTAACCCTAACCCTAACCCTACCCTAACCCTAACCCTAACCCTAACCCTAACCCTAACCCTAACCCTAACCCTAACCCTAACCCTAACCCTAACCCTAACCCTAACCCTAACCCTAACCCTAACCCTAACCCTAACCCTAACCCAACCTAACCCTAACCCTAACCCTAACCCTAACCCTAACCCTAAACCCTAACCCTAACCCTAACCCTAACCCTAACCCTAACCCTAACCCTAACCCTAACCCTAACCCTAACCCTAACCCTAACCCTAACCCTAACCCTAACCCTAACCCTAACCCTAACCCTAACCCTAACCCTAACCCTAACCCTAACCCTAACCCTAACCCTAACCCTAACCCTAACCCTAACCCTAACCCTAACCCTAACCCTAACCCTAACCCTAACCCTAACCCTAACCCTAACCCTAACCCTAACCCTAACCCTAACCCTAACCCTAACCCTAACCCTAACCCTAACCCTAACCCTAACCCTAACCCTAACCCTAACCCTAACCCTAACCCTAACCCTAACCCTAACCCTAACCCTAACCCTAACCCTAACCCTAACCCTAACCCTAACCCTAACCCTAACCCTAACCCTAACCCTAACCCTAACCCTAACCCTAACCCTAACCCTAACCCTAACCCTAACCCTAACCCTAACCCTAACCCTAACCCTAACCCTAACCTAACCCTAACCCTAACCCTAACCCTAACCCTAACCCTAACCCTAACCCTAACCCTAACCTAACCCTAACCCTAACCCTAACCCTAACCCTAACCCTAACCCTAACCCTAACCCTAACCCTAACCCTAACCCTAACCCTAACCTAACCCTAACCCTAACCCTAACCCTAACCCTAACCCTAACCCTAACCCTAACCCTAACCCTAACCCTAACCCTAACCCTAACCCTAAACCCTAACCCTAACCCTAACCCTAACCCTAACCCTAACCCTAACCCTAACCCTAACCCTAACCCTAACCCTAACCCTAACCCTAACCCTAACCCTAACCCTAACCCTAACCCTAACCCTAACCCTAACCCTAACCCCTAACCCTAACCCTAACCCTAACCCTAACCCCTAACCCTAACCCTAACCCTAACCCTAACCCTAACCCTAACCCTAACCCTAACCCTAACCCTAACCCTAACCCTAACCCTAACCCTAACCCTAACCCTAACCCTAACCCTAACCCTAACCCTAACCCTAACCCTAACCCTAACCCTACCCTAACCCTAACCCTAACCCTAACCCTAACCCTAACCCTAACCCTAACCCTAACCCTAACCCTAACCCTAACCCTAACCCTAACCCTAACCCTAACCCTAACCCTAACCCTAACCCTAACCCTAACCTAACCCTAACCCTAACCCTAACCCTAACCCTAACCCTAACCCTAACCCTAACCCTAACCCTAACCCTAACCCTAACCCTAACCTCCTAACCCTAACCCTAACCCTAACCCTAACCCTAACCCTAACCCTAACCCTAACCCTAACCCTAAACCCTAACCCTAACCCTAACCCTAACCCTAACCCTAACCCTAACCCTAACCCTAACCCTAACCCTAACCCTAACCCTAACCCTAACCCTAACCTAACCCTAACCCTAACCCTAACCCTAACC